>NC_053112.1:8019402-8151902 GCF_010015445.1 Perca fluviatilis | reverse complement strand
AACTTTTAAAAGTGCATTGCTTAACACATCCGCAGAGCTGCCAACTTTTCACTTGCCTCTATTTTTTTTTCTCCCAAGGGGGGTCCAGGGGTATGCCTCCCCGGGAGATTTTTTTTAAAAATAAACCATTAAATGGCACTTTCTGGAGAGCTTTGTGGAAAGAAATGGAAAAATCCAAACTTTGCATTGTTGTAGTATCAACAGGTATTAGGGCATTTAGCTTTTACATTAATGTTAATCAGTTATCACTTGATTACACATTGTATTACCTTGTTATGATATAAGAAGTGATCCATACAATGTGCCAAACATAGTGCCACATGAAGAGACAGTGCAGCATATGACATATGATTCAATCAAGGTCTTTCCCCACCACAAGGTCCAGCAGAAAATAGACTGAAAAATACCAACAGCAAGACAAAAGACACAGCATGGCTCCTTTTGTGCATGTGTCATATCACAGCCTTTCTCAAACTTTTTTTGTGCCAAGGCCCAGTAATGTTTGGCCCTCATCCTCTGTGCCCATGCGTCCTTTTTATGAAACATTTAATGAATTATTTACAGTTACATTTAGAGATGCACAGAGGTTAGAGATGCACAATAGTTACCCAAAGTTTTTACATCAATTTAGCCTATGCTGGAAACAATTGAACATATAGAAAAATACGGCCCTGAGGCATTCTTTATTACTTTCAACTATTCTCTAGTCTAGTAGATGAACCTTTTCTAATTAAGCGTCCTCTCTCTGAGTCAACAATTTACTCTTCCCTCCTCTTTTGCGTCTTTTATTGGGGAAGTAGGCTAAATCTCTTTAAATGTGCATGTGGCACTTATTCATGTAAATCATACATTAATTAATTTTAATCAATTTATAAACCCCTGGACTTCAATAGGTCAGATGTGTTACATCAGATTTCTGCTCATGTTTACAACTTTGTGCACATTCAAAATATAACTCCTCCCATCTGTGTTCTCCGAAATTTGGAGAGTTGTAATATAGTCTGCTGTGCATGTTGTTGCTCTGCTGATATGGTAGTATCTCATTCATACCGTCTGACAGACACAGAGGACCATTTGGGTCTCTGGTCTCTGACAAAGTTTAGAGGTGGCTGTACGCTGCTCTTCATCAGAGGTAGAGCATGGATGCAACGCGTCACTGCCCACATCAGAGCGAGTCCACTACAATTAACTGAAGTTACTACACTTACCAGCCGCGCTGCTCACCTCTATTTTTACAGAGAGTGGACACAAAGCGACGGACGGGTCTGTAATACTCAAATCATACCTGAAGCCGGGGAAATGCGCCTGGGATGGCTCGTGAAGAAATGTTCTCACATTTGCGACATTTCAAAACTTCCAGACAGGGAGCGCTCTTGAACCCCCTCACCGTCTCTGAAAGCATAACTAGTCGATCACGAGCGGCTCAATAGATCTGTAGATAAACTCATCTTTCAGGCATTTGGCCGACCGGGTTGCAAAAATGTTTTCCCACTATGGCCACGCCAAGACCCGCCCTTCAATAGCATTCACACACTACTATTGGCCAGGCGTCCTATCCCCTGACCAATCAGCTATCCTAACCTTAACCACTCGAGATGAAATGCCTAACCCCAACCAATCGAGCTGCTTTGTGGGCGGGTCTTGGCGTGGCCATAGTGGGATTTGTAATTTTGCGACCGGGTTGACACTTCAGCGGGAGAAATCGGGGGTGTGGCGTGTGAGCGTGTGAAACCAATCAAATGCGTGTGTCTCACGGCCAATGCGTGAGAGTTGGCAGCTCTGCATCCGTGGTAGCTACGTTGTCTAAACCATAGATAAACCAAGGGGGTAAGCTTTGCTTCAGAGCTTGAACCTCCCATGGGATCGCTTTGTAGCTACTTTGTTGCTACAAAGCGATCACCTCCCGTTAGCATTCCGCTGACCGCCATTTTGTTTTTACGTCACTTGACAGCGAATAACTTTACATCCGAAGCATTGATTACGAACTGATTACGATCGGAGCTCCAGCTTGACGGCATCCGAAGCAGAGCCTGAATGTCAGAGTGAATATTTCGGCGTGGTCTTTAAAACATCAGCAAACCTCTTTCTAGCACGTGTAGTAACAGGGAGAGTCTAACCTGTCAGCTGTGTTGTCGATGCCTCGAGAGAACAAAGGAAGCGACTCAGCGCTTGCCGTAAAGCAGTATCTCCGGCCGTATATGTGTATGACGTCATTGACATTTTAAATGCAACATTCAAATTACTAGACAAAAAATTATATCCTGAGAAAAGTGGGGTTTGAGGGGTACAGCTCCTTCATTCTGCACTGGCCTGTGAGCGCCCTGTATATGGATCTCTGGTGGAACTGCAACCAGTTCAGAACCCGGAAGTAACGAGGGAGTGGAACTTCTTTGCAAGGGGGTAAGCTTCGCGTCAGAACTCGAACCTCCCATGGGATCGCTTCGTTGCTACAAAGCGATCACCTCCCGTTAGCATTCCGCTGACCGCCATTTTGTTTTCACGTCACTTGACAGCGAATAACTTTACATCTGAAGCGTTTAAAGACTCTATTTGTCCGTTGTTTATTTCTACAGAAACATGAAAATGTATAAAAGGCTCCATTACCTTGTACCTCACGTTATGGCTCCGTAGCAGATGTTTTTGTGAAAATAGGCTAACGATTGCATCATAACCAAGTGACTTACTGTCACACAGTAGAGGAATTACCGTATAGTACAGGAGAAGCTCGCAGGCAGTTTGGACTTCCATTAGCTGTTTAGGTTTAATTACTAATGTTAACTAGCATGTTAGTTAGCAATAATTAGCCTGTGCCTATGTTATCTCCTTACATATACCTACGCTCTCCGTCTCTGTAAGATTGGGAATGATTGAGATTTCTCTCGGCACAGCTACCAGAAGACTTCACACTTTCAGACAGGTTGCTCACGTCACATTTACGTTGTCTCTCTCAGTTGGAGGCTGCGCAGTAAAGGAAGTGATCACCGGAAAAGTGCTTCTAATATCCTTCACTGGTCTCCGTCCAGAGCAACGGGGTCTGTTGGTCCATTATATACTGTCTATGAGATAAACAGACAGCTAGCTAACGTTAGCTGCTGAAGGCAGCCCGCAGAGTCTGCCTGTTGTTACCATAGCAACCAACTACGTTCCGAAGGCGTTTGATCTAATTGTTTATGATTGTTTGGTTTAAACAGTTTGGTTTTAATCAGAAGAAAATACACATTAAAACACACACAACTAGCTAATCCTGTTATTATTTCTTTTTTTGCATACATTTGAATATTTTTCATAACAAAACGTATTTTGATCAAACTTGGCTGGACGGGCCAGTGAAGTGGTCGGGCCAGTGAGTAGGCCTAAAGTGGTCGGGCCAGTGAGTAAAGTGGTCGGGCCAGTGCCGCCCTGGCCCATTGCTGCCTACGGTGGTTTCGGGGGCAACCCTTGCTGAAACCACAGTGGTTTTACCGAGGCAACCCTTGCTGAAAACACCTTTTGCTGTGTGGGTTGCCTCGGCAACCCTTGCTGAAACCACAGTGGTTTCCCTGGGTAGGCTAAGTTTGAGTAGTTTAATTCATATGAGTCTGCTGTTATTGACAATAATGTTAACCCTAATTATTGGTAACGTTGAGTTTAGGTTCACATTCTCATTTGAATAAATAACGCTTTTTATTAGAATTATGAAGATGTAAAATATGACAGCTCATATCCTCGGACCCACATAACAAAATTTGTCTGGCCCACCACAGGGCCACATCCTTGCTACACTTCTGGACCTGTCCTGGCTGGGTCCCCGGCCCAAAACTGGTCCACACATGGAAAATAGACACAAAAACAGTCCCTCCGGCCCAGATGAGGCCCACACCCTCTAAAATGATTTGTTTTGTTTATGTGGCCCAATTCTGGCCCAGACACTGTAAAGTGACTTGCATTGTTTTATTTTGGCCCAGTACTGGCCCAGACACTGTAAGACAGATCTGGCTGAGACTGGTCCCCGGGCCAGATGTGGTCCAGAAACTACGACATGTTTGTTGCTGGTTCCAATGTTGACTCTGGAGGAAGAAATGACACACACACACATCCATTAATGCCAAACCAAAACACTTTGAGTAAGCAAACTTTTCTTAATATTATATTATCTTAATATGATATTAATATCTATCTATCGCCCTTAGTTGAAATATATATATATATATATATATATATATATATATATATATATATATATATATATATAGGCTATGTAACAGAATTGTCTATGTAATTCAATGGGTCACAGAATGCTAGGCCTGATATAGCCCATTCATTCAACAGATGAATCGACGCTTGCGCGTTGAATGAGCTAACACTCAAAATAACTCCAAATCATTGGATTAGCTACAGTGCACTGGAGCAGTTATAATAATAAAACAAGATAATTAATTAAATTTACACAATGAGATCGCACTCATCTAGCCTATTTGTGATAACATATCAGAATGTTTTCTTAGCCTATCATCACAAACGATCTAATTGTTATAAAGATATTAAAATACAATTCTTCTTGACATTTACAACAGCTTCTAAATGTAATACAACACTGTAATGAACATTAAATTTAATTACTTGCC
Source organism: Perca fluviatilis (assembly GCF_010015445.1). Classification (NCBI taxonomy): domain Eukaryota; kingdom Metazoa; phylum Chordata; class Actinopteri; order Perciformes; family Percidae; genus Perca; species Perca fluviatilis. The sequence continues at coordinate 8,147,298 of NC_053112.1, read as the reverse complement.
TTTTCTGCCGCTGAAAATGTTCCTCCCGAAAATGAAATCTTCGGCAGACTGCAAATCTCCGGCAGCGTCCTAGAATTTAACCGCCAAAACTCTTTTTTTCAGGCGGCTGAGTTCCCTAATTCTCGTTGTGACCCGACTGTGACAAAACGAACTCGGGCCGACGGTAAAAATACACAGCTACACCGAGTACGGAACTGACACTAGTACAACTGCTTCTAGCCGACACTGGCCCATTAATAAAACACCGTATTTGAGCCAGCGCGAGTACAACTGCTTCTAGCCGACACTGGCCCATTAATAAAACACCGTATTTGAGCCAGCGCGAGTAAAACTGCTTTTAGCCGACACTGGCCCATTTATAAAACGCTGTATATGAGCCAGCGCGAGTAAAACTGCTTTTAGCCGACACTGGCCCATTTATGAAACGCTGTATATGAGCCAGCGCGAGTAAAACTGCTTTCAGCCGACACTGGCTCTTCATAAAAAGCCGTAGGGGTAAATTCAGGTAGAGTGGGACACAGGCACGGCGTTATGGGTGGGCCTGACGGGCCTAGGCCCACCCACTTTTCAACAGGCCCACCCAAAACATTTCCTCAACAAACATTATAAAATATATTATAATTTGTTGAAGAATTATTAAAAATGGGCAAATAATCTCATAATTTGTGCTAAAATTGTCTAAATGTTTAGTTTTCAAAAACAATTTAAAAAACCTGGTCATGTCTATTTTTATGTTTCTGCGCAAGTTCAGCAGACAGTGAGGTTCGGATCGGATGTAGCTTGTTGGTATGCTAGGCTAGGCTAGGCTAGGCTAGGCTAGGCTAGCTCCCAGTGATCTGAGAGTGTGAAAATCATTTCCAGTAAAGGACAAGATTGTAACAGTCGTTGTTTAGGTATCTTAAACGTGCACGAACGGTCTCAAAGTCATCGCTGCAACCAGGAGATGAAGGAGAGCTGAGATACACAACGCCTAGCACATCTTTGTCTCGGGCACCGCAGGATGCTCGCGATGCTAGCGTGGCCAGCGCAGCCAGCGCGACCAGCGCCGGTGCTATAGTGCCTTTGCCTCTGCCTCGCGAGTGGATGATATAGCCCCTATGGATATAGCCTGTGGATCGGTCTTCCGTGGATGAGCCCGCAACTCAACCAGTGCTAAAGTATCCGGTCACTTCTTCTTTAGGGAGTTTAATTGTGTAGGACCGCCAGAGGATACCAGTAAGGTATGTGAAGGCTACTCTGCCTGTATTGTATTATGTCGTTATATGAGATATATGGATTAAAATGATCAATTCATAACCCGCTACAGAGCTGCAGGCGCAGTTCTATAACAGCTTGTTACTGTTAAGTTGTTTTTCCCTCATGGTTTTCTCTTGTTATGGCCAATAATGCTTTAGGGCTTGTTAATGCGATATATTTATTTTTGTTAAACATGTTTTTAACATGAATCATCACACTACATTAAGGAAATAACTTGAGTCTTGTTTTACATGAAAGATGACGTTGTCAAAGAACACGTTCTGTGGCCGAGTATTGATTGAAACTGTCGGGCAGTGTTGTTGATTTGTATATTGTTGAAAACTTAAAACAGTTGAAAAGAATTGTGAAATATTCGGCCTCATTTTATACGAGCAGAACTAAACTATGTTTTGGGGAAATATTAGATTCCTGACCACTTTAACAGTCTATAGGCCTGAGGTTAGGAGAGATGCGCTATAGCACAGCCAGGTATGGTGCGTATAATGGAGAGTCCAAAGCGCTCTTCTTTTGGGCAGAACCAAGGAGAGCGATCGCGGATAGGTCCGTCCTTTACAACGAAACGTTTTACAATGCAACAACATATAAATAGCATCAAGCTATTACAATCTTTATTATGTAAGCACATATAATATATATAATATAACAATATATGAGCCAGTCATTTGTATTAGGTTAAACAGGGATTTGATAACGTTTTAAATTTAAGGCCCACCCAAAATTGGTCTGGCCCATCCAAAACTGGAATCCTGGCGCCGTGCCTGGTGGGACATCAGGTTGAGTGGGACACTTAAGCTTTTGGGTACTGTAAAGGCTTAATTTTGTAAGCCAATCACAACAATTGTTACTGTGTTGTAGCTGAATGTCTATTGGATATGAAATAAAGGTTGTGATTGGTGTGACATCACAGATGTGGTCCAGTTGTTATTTTTCAAATTGCTTGACTCCTGGGACCTCACGGTAAGCCACCCGGCAAGTGTAAATCTATTTTAGAATAATAAGGTTGATAATTCTGTCACTTATGATTTAACAATAAAACTTTTGCTTTTACATACATTTATACTGTCTGTGTATTAGAGATTAATAACAATGAGCATCTAAATGTATAAAATATTTGTGAAAATTAGATTCAGAGCACTGTCCCACTCAACCTGACAGTGTTAGATTGAGTGGGACAGTGCATTTCAGGTTGAGTGGGACAGTTTTAGAGCTAATGCTAGCAAGCAGTGAAGCCATTTCATGAACAAGAAGATAACACTTTAGCCACCCAGCTACCACCTAACAAGCCAGGAACACTTCAACTTTGTCCAGGCCAAAGCAGACAAAAAGAAACCAAAAACAACCAAAGTGCGTAAGCCTGCTGCTGTCCGCCCCCCAAAAGCTGCGGTTCCTACCCTGCAAACAGTTCAGGGAAGTAACCCCTGTAGTGGTTGCAAGGGGGTCTATGGGGATGCAAGCGACGGCCAAATGAGGAATGGGTGATTGCTGCCACTACCAACGGTGGTATCATGAGTCCTGCTCATCCCCACAACGGACTCATGGATGACAATGACTTCATCTGTCTTGGATGTGTTCACTGAAGTTGTTAAAAGGTGGTAAAAGGATGTAGGCTTAATGAAAGTTCCATTCATTGAATGTAGAGTGAAGTTTACAATGTTACAATTTTTGCATTAGTTCCAGAAATGCATTTTTAAAAACTCCTTCCAAGTATTAATTAATTGAAGGTCTCCATTGTTGTATTTTGCGCTTCATAATGCGCCACACATTTTCAATGCATGTATTCTGGTTTTATTTACGTTTTACACAACATCCCAACTTCACTGGAATTGTATTTCTCATGTTCATACTAACCATAAAATAGTGTCCCACTTTCCCTAACAAAGTGTCCCACTCAACCTGATTGCTTCCGGTTTGCTGAAGAGGGTGTCAGATGGTGTTTAAAGATTAACAGTTTGTTAATAAACACATAAATTGGGAAAATTTCACCATAGTGACCTTCATTACAATCTATTTAAACAAAACACATACAATTTTAATACATTCTAACTGATTTAGGTTGTTGAAAATGCAATTTACCAAAAAGTGTCCCACTACCTGACTTCACCCTATGTCAGCCAGAAGTGTTGTGTACACAGTCGGCACGACTCAGCCGGAATCGGCCCAAATGTGCTTGCTATCTGGGGAGGCAACCCACACAGCAAAAGGTGGTTTCAGCAACCCTTGCGGGCAGAGAAAAAGAGGACATGTGTTGAGCTTCATCTGGATGACTTCCCTTTAAGTCCTCAAAACAGGCTGCCTGTGGTTTCAGCCCTGCTTTAGGGCTGCTTTTGGGCAGTTGTAGGTTATCTTATTAATCAGAAACAAAGCTCTTGTAGCCTATTAATATAGTTCAGGTCAGTTTAAATCGTCACAGATTGTCTTCACACTGCTGAGTTGTGGTATTGTTCAGTAATGAGCTCATAAGCTCAGGGCTGCAAGCTTTTTTTAGCTGCTTTTAGTCCCCGCGGCTTGCTATGGCAACGACTACAGTCATATCCTACTCACACAGTGGAGATTACACACCGCCCAAACCATGACTGATCCGCGCGATGACGTAGAATATCCGGGCTGATCCTGCCCCCTATCCACAGTTTATAAGGCGCAGCTCAGCGGCTCCGAGCTCACATCTGCAGCGAGCAACGAGGCGCGGAGTAGCCTAATTTACCATTTCATTTCCAAGCAAACTGCTGGATGAGGAAGATCACAGTCAGGCTTAGATGCATTTCGAGTCATGAAAACGTTTATCTTTTTACTTTTTACTAGTTTGCTGTTTTCTGAAACTACCCTGGGTAAGTTTGAGTAGTTTAATTCATATATGAGTCTGCTTGTTATTGACAATAATGTTAGCCCTAATTATTGGTAACGTTGAGTTTAGGTTAACACATTTTAATAAATAACGCTTTTTATTAGACTTATGAAGATGTAAAATATGACAGCTCATTGATGAACAGTAAGACATTGTGTGAAGACAATCTGTGGTGATTTTGGTGTAACTGACCTGAACTACAACAGACTCGTTACCGATGTATGAGATGAGATATAGAACTTTATTTGTGTTTAAATGTTGTGTATTGTAGGAAATAGTGTAAATATATAGAGTACAAATTGTAGTATAATAATGCTGACTTAAAGGCTACTGATGTGATGAGCAGCATAGGTGTCACACTCACCATTGAGGCAGGATTCGTACCGCTGGTCAAAAGTTGTGAACATGAGCGTGTACCTGGGGTGAGGTGAGATTCACCTGATCGCCCCCTCCCTCTCAACTCCATACACATCTGACTGTACTGACCTGGACACATTCAATACACTAATCAAAACACACCTCGTCTTACATTTCTCACCTGATTTACTGACTTTATTGTTTTTAATTGTTTTTAATATGCTTGTTTATGTGTTGGTTTTATTACTTATCTGTTTTGAATGTGCTATATGTGCTGGTGTTACTGTAAAGTGTCTTTGAGTACCATGTAAAGCGCTATATAAATAAAATATTATTATTATTATTAGTAGTAGTAGTAGTAGTAGTAGTATCGGCTGCGTGCTCCACAGGGAGGTCTGTATTCTGATATTAATATCTGATATTATCTTGATTGGAGGCGCTGCTTGGTAGATGATATTGTCAGTAAGGACTCCTCCTGCAGTTTGTCTACTTTTTCCCCTGCAAAACTAACTTGGCTTTTCTCTAACTTGACACGCCCATTTCTACATGACCCGCGCTTCTCTCTCGCCGATTCCTCACTGGCTGCTCTTTCCCATTGTCTCTATAACTACAGTACTGATAGGTTGTATCAGCATGAAAACTCTAACTTCTCTCCTGGACTTGATTAATATGAAGACTCTTGTAGCTATTTTGTTGTTTTCCAAAACTACCTGGGGTGAGTTTCCATAGTTTAGGATACTACTTCTTATGAGTCTGCTTCTTATTGACAATAATTGGTAACCGTGATTATTGTAACATGGCATTTAGCAGTGGAGTAGCAGGTCAACAGTAGATACCACTTAGAAGATATATGATCTGAAAGCTGGGAACCTGAAGATTAATTTGAGATGCAGCTCAGCTCTGTGTATCAACAACTTTAACATTTTGGAGCTCTCAAATCTCAAGAATGATATTTTTCAGCTATTGAATGACAAGCACTTCAGTTGTGTAAACTGCTCAGAAACCCTCTTACTGTCAGTAGACCTGAAGGAAAAGCAGAGCTCCTCTAAAGGCCCTCAGTCTCTAGCTGGTGTTTGGAGAGTTTCATGAGGCTGTGACCCTAAATAATGTCTCTGTCTATATAATGTGTGTGTCTATATAATGTGTGTGTCTATATAATGTGTGTGTCTATATAATGTGTGTGTCTATATAATGTGTGTATCTATATAATGTGTGTGTCTATATAATGTGTGTGTCTATATAATGTCTGTGTCTATATAATGTCTCTGTCTATATAATGTCTCTGTCTATATAATGTGTGTGTCTATATAATGTGTGTGTCTATATAATGTGTGTGTCTATATAATGTGTGTGTCTATATAATGTGTGTGTCTATATAATGTGTGTGTCTATATAATGTGTGTGTCTATATAATGTGTGTGTCTATATAATGTGTGTGTCTATATAATGTGTGTTATATATGTGTATATGTGTCTATATAATGTGTGTGTCTATATAATGTGTGTGTCTATATAATATGTGTGTCTATATAATATGTGTGTCTATATAATGTGTGTGTCTATATAATGTCTATTTATATAATGTGTCTATAATGTGTGTGTCTATATAATTGTGTGTCTATATAATGTGTGTGTGTCTATATAATATGTGTGTCTATATAATGTGTGTGTCTATATAATGTCTGTGTCTATATAATGTGTGTGTCTATATAATGTGTGTGTCTATATAATGTCTCTGTCTATATAATGTGTGTGTCTATATAATGTGTGTGTCTATATAATGTGTGTGTCTATATAATGTCTCTGTCTATATAATGTGTGTGTCTATATAATGTGTGTGTGTATATAATGTGTGTGTCTATATAATGTGTGTCTATATAATGTGTGTGTCTATATAATGTGTGTGTCTATATAATGTGTGTGTCTATATAATGTGTGTGTCTATATAATGTGTGTGTCTATATAATGTGTGTGTCTATATAATGTCTGTGTCTATATAATGTGTGTGTCTATATAATGTGTGTGTCTATATAATGTGTGTGTCTATATAATGTGTGTGTCTATATAATGTCTCTGTCTATATAATGTGTGTGTCTATATAATGTGTGTGTCTATATAATGTGTGTGTCTATATAATGTGTGTCTATATAATGTCTGTGTCTATATAATATGTGTGTCTATATAATGTGTGTGTCTATATAATGTGTGTGTCTATATAATTGTGTGTCTATATAATGTGTGTGTCTTATAATGTGTGTGTCTATATAATGTGTCTGTTTATATAATAGTGTGTCTATATAATGTGATGGTTATGTGTCTATATAATGTGTGTGTCTATATAATGTGTGTGTCTATATAATGTGTGTCTATATAATGTGTCTTGTGTTTATATAATGTGTGTGTCTATATAATGTGTGTCTATAATATGTGTGTGTCTATATAATGTGTGTGTCTATATAATGTGTGTGTCTATATAATGTGTGTGTCTATATAATGTGTGTGTCTATATAATGTGTGTGTCTATATAATGTGTGTGTGTTATAATGTGTGTGTCTATATAATGTGTGTGTCTATATAATGTGTGTGTCTATATAATGTGTGTGTGTCTATATAATGTGTGTGTCTATATAATGTGTGTGTGTCATATAATGTGTGTGTCTATATAATGTGTGTGTCTATATAATGTGTGTGTTTAATGTTGTGTCTATATAATGTGGTGTTATATAATGTGTGTGTCTATATAATGTGTGTGTGTCTATATAATGTGTGTGATAATGTGTGTGTCTATATAATATAATGTGTGTGTCTATATAATATAATGTGTGTGTCTATATAATATGTGTGTCTATATAATGTGTGTCTATATAATGTCTCTGTCTATATAATGTGTGTGTCTATATAATGTGTGTGTCTATATAATGTGTGTGTCTATATAATGTGTGTATCTATATAATGTCTCTGTCTATATAATGTGTGTGTCTATATAATGTGTGTGTCTATGTAATATAATGTGTGTGTCTATATAATATAATGTGTGTGTCTATATAATATAATGTGTGTGTCTATATAATGTGTGTGTCTATATAATATAATGTGTGTGTCTATATAATATAATGTGTGTGTCTATATAATATAATGTGTGTGTCTATATAATGTGTGTGTCTATATATAATGTGTGTGTCTATATAATATGTGTGTCTATATAATATGTGTGTCTATATAATGTGTGTGTCTATATAATGTCTCTGTCTATATAATGTGTGTGTCTATATAATGTGTGTGTCTATATAATGTGTGTGTCTATATAATGTGTGTATCTATATAATGTGTGTGTCTATATAATATAATGTGTGTGTCTATATAATATAATGTGTGTGTCTATATAATATGTGTGTCTATATAATGTGTGTGTCTATATAATGTCTGTGTATATAATGTGTGTGTCTATATAATGTGTGTGTCTATATAATGTGTGTATATATGTGTATTTATATAATGTCTGTCTATGTGTGTGTATATAATGTGTGTGTCTATATAATGTATGTCTATATATATAATGTGTGTTATATAATATAATGTGTGTGTCTATATAATGTGTTATATAATATGAATGTGTCTTATGTATAATGTGTGTGTGTCTATATAATATAATGTGTGTAGTTCTATATATTGTGGGTGTTGTAATGTGTGTAGTTATAGAATATGTGTCTATATAATATGTGTGTCTATATAATGTGGTATAATGTTGTCTATATAATGTGTGTGTCTATATAATGTGTGTGTCTATATAATGTGTGTCTATATAATGTATGTCATATAATGTGTGTGTCTATATAATATAATGTGTGTGTCTGTATGATATAATGTGTGTATTTATATTAGTAATGTCCGTATAATGTGTGTGTCTATATAATGTGTGTTGTCTATATAATGTGTTATATAATGGTTATATAATGATGATATGTTATTATATAATGTGTGTGTCTATATATAATGTGTGTGTCTATATAATATAATGTGTGTGTCTAATATATAATGTGTGTATAATATAATGTGTGATATAATATATGTGGTGTGTGTATATAATGTGTGTTATATATAATGTGTGTTATGGTGTGTGTTATGGAGTGTGTGTGTTATATAATGTGTGTGTTATATATGTGTGTGTTTAATATGTGTGTTCATATAATGTGTTTTTGTGTGTGTATATAATGTGTTGTTATATAATGTGTGTGTTATATAATATTGTGTATATATGTGTGTGTCTATATAATTGTGTGTTATATAATGTGTGTTATATAATGTGTGTCTATATAATGTGTGTGTGTGGTTTGGTGTATTGAGTATATGATGTGTGTCTATATATGGGGTGTCTATATATGTGTTGAGTTATATAGTGGTGTCTATATGATGGTGTCATATATGATGTGTGTTGTATATGGTTGTGTCTGTATTATGTGTGCTATATGATGTTTTTGTTATATGATGTGTTGTATATATTGTGTTGTGTGTATATGATGTGGTGTTTATGATATTGTTGTATGATGTTGTATATGTGTTGTTATATGATGTTTATATGATTTGTTGTTGTTTGGTTGTTTGGTTTGTGTGTTATATATATTGTGTGTGTCTATGTGTGTGTGTATATGATGGTGTGTCTATTGATTGTGTTATATATTGATGTTATTGTCTGTATGTATTGTTTTGTTGTGTATATATGGTGTCTATATATAATGTGTTGTCTATATAGTATGTGTCTATATAATGTATTGTCTATATGATGTTGTGTCTATATAATGTCTCTGTCTATGATGTCTGTCTGTAATGTCTCTGTCTATATAATGTCTGTTATATAATGGTGTGTCTATATAATGTTGTTATATAATGTGTGTGTCTATATAATGTGTGTGTCTATATATTTGTGTCTATATAATGTATTGTGTATATATTATGTGTCTATATGTGGGTGTCTACATAATATGTGTTTCTATATAATATGTGTGTCTATATAATGTGTTTGTCTATATAATGTTTGTGTCTATATAATGTGTGTTTCTATATAATGGTGTCTATATATATGTGTGTCTATATATGTAATGTGTCATATAAGTGTTTCTATATAATGTCTGTGTCTATATATGTGTTTCTATATAATGTGTGTCTATATAATATTATTGTTTCATATATAATGTGTGTGTCTATATAATATGTGTATCTATATAATGTCTGTGTCTATATAATGTGTGTCTATATAATGTGTTAGTGTCTATATAATATGTGTGTCTATAATGGTGTGTCTATATAATGTCTGTGTCTATATAATGTCTGTGTCTATATAATGTCTGTGTCTATATAATGTCTATATATGTGTCTATATAATGTGTGTGTCTATATAATGTGTGTGTCTATATAATGTGTATGTCTCTATAATTGTGTTTCTCCAGGAGTGTATGTGTGGTGTGTCCGACTCTGGTCGAGGCAGTAGAAGGTGATGCTGTTACTCTGGGGGGTTCTCTGAGTCCTCCGCTCAACTTGACTCCTTACACGTTGGATCTGAAGAGACTTGACCTCCATGACGATCTGGTCCACGTCTACCGACATGGACAGGACCATTTCCCTCCACAGAGTCGTCACTACAGAGGCAGAACAACTCTGATCCATGAAGACCTGATCGGAGGAACCGTGACGCTGCACATCTCCTCAGTAAATCTGTCTGACTCTGGACCGTATGAAGTCTACGTCCCAGACCTGAAAGCCCGCTGTGAATTTAACCTCACTGTTGGTAAGCAGGACAGGTCAATCATAATATTGTTTTTATATTTAAGTTGTGTATAATGCAAATGCAGATAATGAAGAACTTTGTTTGTGTCATTTGAAACAGAAAGAAAAGCAAACAGGACAAAGAGAACTGATCCCACCACATCTGGACCTCCAGTGACCGAGTCAGAGCATCGGGGTAAATGTCTTCTAGTAGTCCTCCAGAGACCTGAAGGGTCCTGACTCAGGCTGGTTAGTGTGTGAGTTCTGGTTAGGGTTAGGGTTAGGTGTGTATCTTCTTAAAGCTGCCCTTCTTCTAAACTCAACATCTTCTCTGATATTCTTCCAGATGGTGAGAACAGGAAGACTGCCCGTGCTGTTATCCTTCCCTCTCTTCTCCTCCTCGGGACTCTCCTGGTTCTGGTTCTGATGAGAGGAAAGATCAGTAAGTTAAAATAACTAACTTTTGCTTCACAGCTCTTTCTCCTGATCATTTGTGGTGTTAGTTGTATCTTTACAAAAAACAAGTGTTGCAAAACTGCTTTTCTTTTTCTCAGAGAGTTGCATCGAGAGGCTCAGAGGAAGGAACGAGGAAGAACCAGAGAACTCCCTGAACCTGAACCTGGAAGCAACCGAAGACCCAGAGAGAGAGCTGCAGGAAATGTCGTCTTACTGTAGGAAACCTCGTCTGAGAGCTTTAGTGAAGGTTGACCATCAAGCGATCCCACTGCCTTCACCAGTTGTAGCAGCCCTTGGATCCAAAGAGAGAGTCTCGACTGATGCGTAAGGTGTCTTTTATTTAGTTTACCAGACCAGCATGACGTTCAACATTTGTTTCATCCATCATCATCCTAGCACCGTAAAAACTGTATTGAAAACATAAACCCAACAAACATTTCACACAGTTTTGTTTTCAGTGATACAACTTCATTACGTGAACAAACATTTAGGATGACAAACAAGAATTACACCGCAAAATAGACCATACATACATGCAAACTATTTCTGAATGACTGTGAAGGAGAATGAAAGCACATCGACCTCGCTGTGCTCACCAAGGAATGCAAAACCATATACGACAGTCCTTTTCTTCCATCATCAAACGGGCGTCTATGGGATTAGTTTTGTGACTTTAATTCCAAGCAAAACTTCTCAAGTATCAAACAAAAAACACTAACTCAAGCAAAAAAATTGTCACCTCAAAGGTAAAACTTAAAACTTGCAAACAAAACATTTGTCTAGTTGTAAACTATTGGTCTTTTATTTGTTTGATATGATGTCCTTTTGTTTACAGTTCCCTCTGCTTCTTTCTCAATGATCACTTGTCTCTTGCATCTCCTTCACGTTTGCAGTCATGCTCCCAGCTTTCTCCTTTGCGCTCCGTGACTTTTGCTTGCGATTCTGACACAGATATCTCGCGTGGGCGGGTCTTACAGGGGTGCGTCCCCATTGGCTAATGAGTGTTAAGGGGAAAGTTTGAGTGACAGCTCAGCCTCAGTGCAGGTAAACACACGTTAGAGACTCAGAGTCTGGTCTGGAGGACACACAAGCCACTCCACAGCGGATTACTACGGATTAATAAAGTGTAAGTATTGATCATATAAATATTATCTGTGATCTACGTTGCAAGCATGGTTACTAGACATTTGTTGTTTCGTTGTGTTAAGTTACTAGCTAGCTAGCTACTAAAGCTTTTTTAAGTTAGCATTTAACGTTAGCTATACTGCTAACGTTATCTAAAACTTGTAGCCACCGGCTACCTTACTGAGCTAATTTACCATGGGAATCATGTATTCTTCGTGAGGCCTTACTCAATGGAGCTGTATTAATTATCGTCTTCTCTCTGTAGAGACCTGCAGGACCCGAGCAGAGCTACGATGCTCTCCCAGGTTACCTTAGGTCTATTAGGAAAAATGATTATCCAGCTAACTACTAATTGTTGTGGTTGCTATTGGCCTGATAATACACAAAGCTAGGGTATTGGTTACAATATAGAAGCTGTGAATATAATGTATTATATCTAGAGGTCGACACATACTGTACAGTACAAATGCAGTGTTAGCACTGCTTAACTGGTTCATCTTTATAGTTTTATGCTCATCTGTACTTTCCTAGTTATGACAGACTGGCTATTCTAACTCTAATTACATGTCTTCTGTTGCATTTGCAAGCAGGTCAGCATAAGGAAAATGTTCAGTGTTTTTAAAGGCTACACATTTGCTAATGGCTACTTAAAAGCAAGTTATTTTTATTGTAAATCACACAACCTTGGAAGCCTCAGTTATCAGTAAGAACTTTGTTACCATTTGATTTGTGTAAGAAACTTTGTTATAATTTTCTATCACAGCTCACGTCAGGCAGCAGGCAGACCAACCAGGAGGACGTGGAGCAGCAGAGGGAGAGGAGCCTCTCGGTCTCTCTGTGGAGGAAAAACAGTGTTGTGTGCTAAGGCTTCAAACAGCCAGGGTGTAGACCAATAGCGGCGTATTGATCATATTTTGCTGAGATACTCAATTAACACTTACAATAACCTTTTTAAGTTTTCATTGGTGTACTTGTAGTTTCTTAGTCCATTGTATGTCAATATATATCCTACTACAGTATACTGTCCTGTAATTTAATTTGTGTTTACATTGTCTTACTGTAATTATATTTTAAAATGCACATAATATATTAAAACATTTTTTTACATTCACCCTTGTCTGTTTGGTTCATTATATAAAACAGGAAATAAGGTTGAGACTATTATAATGCTTTATTTTTAGTCCAATATAAAACTTCACACACATAATTGATATTTGAACATATTTAGCTGGGGCCCCGGTGGTAGAAGAAGCTGGAATTCAGTGTCAGTAATTATTTGCAGTACATCACAGGTCAGGGTCAGTTTTTCATCACCAACAATACACAAACATACTGAGTAATTGGGTTATGTATATATTTCACATATTCAGTTTCACCTAAGGCAAGCTGTATTTCTGCTGACTTGTGTCTGCAACAACACGTCTGAGGGTGGTGCAGGAATATCACACACAACTCCTGGACCCCTGGGATCATCTGGTCTCCTGAGCTCACTGAGGGCCCACCGCTCCAGTCTGGACCACAGCCTTTTCTGCAGGACAGATCTCTGAAGGGCTGGGATGTGGCTGTAGTCCTTCACTTCCTTGACTTCTTATTGTAAAGCTTGAAGTACCTTATTGGATGATAAAAAGTGTTTGAAATTAGCTTAATAATAAATAATTGTAATAAAGCCTGCACTCTAGTAACATTTTTCTAGCTTTCCTGAACACTACTGGAACACTTATTTCTGGAATATTATTGATCACACTTTCTAGATCCCTACCTCCACGTTGACTACATGTGTAAAGTAAGATATGGCCAGCCACCAGGATACATGCACATCACATCAAACCATAAGGATCACTAAGCAAGTATTTGTAAAGGTGTGTTAGTTAAAGTACATAGTTTGGACAGTAGTAACACTATGCATTAATTCTAAATAATGTTGACATTTACAGCGCTAAAAAATACAAAAAATACGTCCGTTATCTGCCATCTTAACCCCTTGATGCCTGAATTTATTCACAATTATATAAGAACTTTATTATGTGTGTTCCTGGCTCCAAGCTGATGCTAAATTAAGTTGAGATTGTTAATTTGTCTATAACATATAGAATAGACATAAATTGAGGTATGATGCAAATTAGCGACAATAGGCATTTATGGTAAAATTCTTTACAAAATGGTAAAATTAATAAAACACATTTTCAAGTAATTGACAAATAAATGAATCTTGACAACAGCAAGAAAGAAAACACTCTCCTACTCTCTAACATTGACAGTAGTCTTTTTAGGGTTAGGGTTAAGGTTAGGGGTTAGGGTTAATTTTGCTTCCGTGAACTAGATGTAGTTCCCACTCCGACCGGTCCTACGAGAAACCAGTGCGTGCAAAAGGTTCCTAGGTATGTATCGAATGTAAACACACCAGCATTGGGGGGAATATACACGCTATCTCGCCTGCAGTCAGAATGGAAGGGGTTTGATGCAAATTAGCGACAGTCGTCGTTAAGGGGTTAAGGTAGTGCAAAGAAAGAAGAAGCAATTTGTACAGATGGAACATTATCTAATGTATGTGTCGAACTCTAGCTATATATTACATTCACAGCTTCTACATTGTACAACTTAACCAATACCCTAGCATTGTGTATTATCAGGCCAATAGCAACCACAACAATTAGTAGTTAGCTGGATAATAATTTTTCCTAATAGACCATAATATAACCTAAGCTTATGTTAGTAACGTAGCTAGCTATATTATAGAGCTACGATGTTCTCCCAGGTAACCTGGGAGAACATCGTAGCTCTGCTCGGGTCCTGCAGGTCTCTACAGAGAGAAGACGATAATTAATACAGCTCCATTGAGTAAGGCCTCACGAAGAATACATGATTCCCATGGTAAATTAGCTCAGTAAGGTAGCCGGTGGCTACAAGTTTTAGATAACGTTAGCAGTATAGCTAACGTTAAATGCTAACTTAAAAAAGCTTTAGTAGCTAGCTAGCTAGTAACTTAACACAACGAAACAACAAATGTCTAGTAACCATGCTTGCAACGTAGATCACAGATAATATTTATATGATCAATACTTACACTTTATTAATCTTGTAGTAATCCCCTGTGGAGTGGCTTGTGTGTCCTCCAGACCAGACTCTGAGTCTCTAACGTGTGTTTACCTGCACTGAGGCTGAGCTGTCACTCAAACTTTCCCCTTAACACTCATTAGCCAATGGGGACGCACCCCTGTAAGACCCGCCCACGCGAGATATCTGTGTCAGAATCGCAAGCAAAAGTCACGGAGCGCAAAGGAGAAAGCTGGGAGCATGACTGCAAACGTGATGGAGAGAGCAAAAGACTGATCATTGAGAAAGAAGCAGAGGGAACTGTAAACAAAAGGACATCATATCAAACAAATAAAAGACCAATAGTTTACAACTAGACAAATGTTTTGTTTGCAAGTTTTAAGTTTTACCTTTGAGGTGACAATTTTTTTGCTTGAGTTAGTGTTTTTTGTTTGATACTTGAGAAGTTTTGCTTGGAATTAAAGTCACAAAACTAATCCCATAGGCGTCAAGTTCATAAACGAAATCTCATAAAATCCTGTAGGCACAAACAGCTGTGTACCATTCACACCCACCAGCTACCTTTCACAGATGAGTGCCACCAAATGGTGCCACCAAAGGGACGCATTTCAACATTACAGGTGCACAGAATTTCTGGTCAATCACATACAAAGAACATTAAAGCACATACAAATATGTTACCAATAACCTTATTTCATTAAATCAGCAGCAGAACTAAAACTCCAAAGTGGTCCTTGACACCAGTTTTAGAGTTTAGAGACCAGAACTACATGAACCCCCCCACATGGACTGATAAAGGTTTTACAACTCAGACACAACCAGGATCATAAGAAGGAGTCCTTTTGGTCCTGATGCAGTATTAGAAAAGGATCTTTACATAAATCTTCTGAGCTGGTCAACAATAAGCCCCCGAACAAAATCATATTAACACCATACAGGATGGTTTATTACACGGCTGCTCACTAAAGAAATCAAACATTTTACACATTTTACACAAATATTGATTTAAAGGCCGAGCTGCAGGGTTCATTTTACAACAGATTTGCACAACTTGCTTGTTGGTAAATAAATGTAAACAGTTTTCCGTTGTATTTGATGTTGTTGGGTATCACAAAACAGAATATAATATGAAAAAGTAGGTACTATTTTACAGCGGTTTGCTGTGATTCTCCTTTCCCCCACAATGCATTGCATTACGTCCCCTTGGGGAGACGACAGACCAAAGCCCGCCTTGAGACCCATATTTTTATTAGTTGTCATTTAGTTACCAGACGGAGATGACTCCTTTTAGTACCCGGGGTATTCCTGCATGTACTGTAACTATGCCGTACTTCTATACAACTGTAAAGTACTTTTAATGGAGTATTTTGATGTTCTCCTACTTGCCTATTGTACGTTTTACTTCTCTATTTTTATAGCTTAGCATATGTATGTATCCACCTTAACCCGGGTTAGGTTGGGACTCTTAATATCAGGGACATAAAGAACGCTGCTTTCCATCCTTTAACAACATTCAAAGTAACTTGAATCTCACACCTTAACCCGGGTTAGATCACCTAGAAGCTTTGGCCCTTATTTTTACCGTCTGTGGCCTTAACCTCACCGTGAGTTGGGACTCTTAAAGGAGAAAATAATTCAACACGTAGCTCTGTTGTTTGTGGTCACGGAGGTCTGTCAGTAGCGAGAAAACTAAACTAATCAGCGTTGCCTACACCGAGTTCTCCTCCTGCTACAGTTAGCACCCAGGAGGCTGAAACGGGGCAGGTTTTAAACGAGCTTTTAGCCTCTGAACATGTTGGAGATGTAATAAACAGTACTAGTGCTAGACATGAGAACTGATTCCTTCTGAGTGAACACAGTGAATATGACTGCAGTAGATGTGAAAGAAATGCATAAAAGTCGTGTTAATTCAGCCAGTGCACATACCTCTGTTTAGTTCTGGTGTTCTGGTGAAGTCCACACAAGTCGATTGTTGAACTCATACAATCCATTATTCCAAAAACATATCAGGGACATAATTAAAGCTGCTTTCTTCAACAAACTATGTGAAGGCTTTTCCGCTCTTTTATGACTTTATCTCTTTAATATCTGGGGCTGAACCAGGCCGTCAGGGGAAATGGTGACAATCAGTGAACACAACTGCTGGATGATGACACAGGATTTTATTTGCTGCACTTTCTTTTGGCTTTTGTTGATGTTGCACTTTGTTAAAACATATTGTATTTGTCTGATTCGTACTTGGATGTATGAAGCCAAACTTAATGTTTAACTGTAGAAATGATTCCACCTTAAATCTTATTTTTAAATGCCTACATGCTCAAGCTGCTTCTCCCTTAACCGAATGCATTTGTTACCAGGCACCCTGTACCTTTATGGATGTATTTGTGATACTTTTTTATGTATTTGTGTATGTACTTTACCTCTTTTAACTATTCTATTTGTATATCCTTCTTCTTAAAGCTAAATAAAGTGTTTAAAAAGCCTCTCGGATCAGCTAGTAAATCATCACTAAGCTGAAAACAGGGCTGTTTTGTGGCTAATTGACAGGAAGGAAAATTACTCTATAATCTGCGTCTTTCATTTTTTTAAGTACAAACTGAAAAACTCCAGTTCTCCTGAATCAACTTATCCTGTCTGGCAGGGCCGGATTGGGACTCATTTTCAGCCCTGGATTTCCATGTCTTAGACCGGCCCACTTTACTTCACGAATGACTATATTAAAAAAATGTAATCAAAACCTTAGTATATGTTGGCAATAGCGCCCTGTTCTCTACAGCCTTGTAATTCAGTGTATTTTGTAAAATATCACCAAGTGTTGCTTCACAATGTAGATTTATTAGAAAAGTTAACATCTTAACAACAACCCGATGATGTTGAACAATATCAGAATCTGTTTCTGTGCAAATACATGTAAGTAAACACAGATTAAATAAAGAACAAGATACATTATATTGCACTTTCTAATGACACCATAATCTATTTTTCCTTTGAATATTAAATATAACTTTCATAATGGGTCACAAGTAATATTTGAGCATAAAAAGTGATTATATTGTAGCTAATCTGATCATGTTTGATTGTTCACACACTGTGATACAACAGCTTACAGTAGATGTGCCATCCACACTGACAGCAGCTATCCCTAATGCACACTACTGGCTCTGCTTCTGACACTAAATCACATTTTATAAATTGTCATAATTCTCAGCACAAATCTCTCCTTTTTACAGCTTTCTGATCAAGTCAGTGTCATTATGGTAGTGCCGAATCATCTGGCATCAGATATCCCAGGGCATTTTTCATATAGAGCAGGTCAACACCACACTCTTATTAATTCTTATAATATTCAGTCAATGAGCAACCCTACCTGCCCAAACTGGAGTTCTGGGCTCATATAGCTGCTGCTTGGTAACCTTACTGGCTCTTCATTGTCACTGTTAGCAGCAAACTGGACTAGTAGCTGCTACAACAACAAGTTTGATTCATAAACATAAACGCTGGTTTGCAGCCACTTCTCCTAACTAACTTAGCTTACCCGTCTCATCGTCTTCATTTGGCGTTTTCTAAAAATAGAAAAAGTTAATTTGGCCGCGTCACTTTCTAGAGCTCTCCTTTTTTAAATTGACGCCTTTTCAGTGCTGTTTAGCTTCTTTTTGCTCACGGTGGCATCCTCCAACAAGCACCAGTGACTTGTGTACGATGACGGTTTGTTGTTGTTTTTTTAGCAAGGTGCTGCTGTCGGAGGACTCTGAACATAAATAGGTCATCATTAACCAGGCTGCTCTCTGCGAGTGGGCTGCATGAATGAAGAGAACGGTGGCTGCAAGAACAAATAAATACTGTAAATACAAAAAGTGGGCTGTGAGTGCAGGCAGCATAGGGACAGCATCCATAATATTCAACTATGATTTAAACCCAGTGCCATACCTGAACACCGGCCCTCACAACCAAACAACCAGGCCGGACCACCGGGAATTCTCCCGGAGTTCTCCCGATTAGTTAACCGGGCCTGGTGTCTGGTCTCCACTTTCTCACATGTTACTGAGGTTTAACATTAAAGCTGTAGTGTTTCGTAGTCTCTGTCTCCCCCATGAGGAATTATAAGTAATGACAACAACACTGTCGGCGTGTCCACATGGTACAGGCCCTCTTTGAGAACAAGCAAACTAAAATATGTAAAAATAATATCTACTCATTATATTAGATGAACATAAATGGCTGTAGCGCCATATTACTGTCAAATAAAAGCTGCAGTGCATATAATCACCATGACGACAAATAATCAAAAAGGTGCAAAGTCACAAAATATATTTTACTCAAAATGTGGTTTTATATTTTCTAGGATCAATTAGTTTTTTAATCAACATTTCAGAGCAGAAGTTACTACACAAAACTACATTTACCTCAGACTGTGAGACTAGTTTACTACAGTACAGAGCAGTACATTAACATGTAACCTTAGACTGTGAGACTAGTTTACTACAGTACAGAGCAGTACATTAACATGTAACCTCAGACTGTGAGACTAGTTTACTACAGTACAGAGCAGTACATTAACATGTAACCTTAGACTGTGAGACTAGTTTACTACAGTACAGAGCAGTACATTAACATGTAACCTTAGACTGTGAGACTAGTTTACTACAGTACAGAGCAGTACATTAACATGTAACCTCAGACTGTGAGACTAGTTTACTACAGTACAGAGCAGTACATTAACATGTAACCTCAGACTGTGAGACTAGTTTACTACAGTACAGAGCAGTACATTAACATGTAACCTCAGACTGTGAGACTAGTTTACTACAGTACAGAGCAGTACATTAACATGTAACCTTAGACTGGATGGAGGACTACTGACTGGGATCACGTGATGTTGTTGCTGAAATGTCCTGATTGAAATGTTTGATGCTGAACACCTTGGTGGGTTTAATTGGGCCTTTCACACTTTGACTTCAATAAAGGATTAGTGAACTTTCTTCACCTGTAAATCATAAAGTAAACACAGAATCAGAGCAGAAAGAGAAAACTACACACTGAGCAGCACGTTCCCTTTTTAAACAGGTTTATTTGAAATGATAAAAGGACAAACATTCAGAAAAGTGCTACAGAGTCAGAAAATGTTGAAAAGATTTTTTAGCTTCACAGTACAGTCAATAAAATAAATATGAGTAATGTTGGGAACCAAAGAAAAATGAAACATCACGACAAAAAAAACCAGCTGAAATATGAAATAGAAGCTGTCTGTTGATGAGCAGATGGTCCCATTCAAGGGAAGAAGTAGATTGAAGCAGAACCTGCCATCAAAACCAAAACAAAATGTGGCTACAAGATACTGGTCTTTGCTGGTTCTGATGGTGTACCCCACAACCTAGAGGTCTACACAGGGAGAGCCCCTGAGTTAGCAGACGTGTACGACGGAGCATTAGGGCCACATCAAGGGGGGAAAATTAAGGAGGAAGATTTATTTATTTTGCATTTCGAGAATAAAGTCGAAATTTAACTCCTTGCCATGTAGCAACATCACAGATAGGCTATGGGTTACATCCTTGGAGTGCCGCGCTCGCCTGAGCTCCACTCCTTCAGGATCAAACTATTGGATCAGTTGTCTTATTGGGTCGTGTGATACAACATATCCTCTCTGTATTGCACGTAGGTGTAACCATGGATACCCTTATTGCATCTGTCCATTACAAGCTACTTCAGTTTGCAGCCTTGAATACGGCCACCTTTACCAATTTGTGTGGTTTGTCCTTCTGAACAGACCCAATTTTCGGTACAATCTCTTAAAAGTCCTAATCCTTATCACCATACTGTGTTTATGCGCTAAAAGAGGAATAATTTCCTTGTTATTAAAACTGATTCTGAAATATAAATTCACAAATTCATATAGGCCTTCACAAGGCATTTACTAGAAGACTAGCAGTTTTGGTTTAGGTTTGGTCCAACGTTTCTTAAAATATCAAGTTTATTCTCGACATTTCGACTTTATTCTCAAAATGCAAAATAAATAAATAAATCATCCTCCTTCATTTTTCCCCTTGATGTGGCCCTAATGCTGTCGTAGGTATTGGGAGCATCGTGGCAACGTTGTTCTCCGCCTGGCTCAGCAAAAGAACTACAAGCTCTTACTCCGACAACTGGTTTTACAAGAGTTCCTCTTACTGACCTAAAGAGAGCAGGACGTGGATCTTTAGAACAAAAACGATTGGGAAGGTTCTGGATCTGCTTGACTCCCTGACTGCACGTAACGGACCAAAACCAGATCACAGAAGTGGTTCCAGCGGCTGGTGTTCCTCTTCGTGGATATGATCACAGGGTGCATGGGGACACCAAAAGCCACGTGCCAGAAATGTGTTAACCTCAGCTTTACTTCCACCAGCAACTGCTTCCTGAGGTTTCACACAGAATAGGATATCAGTGTGATTTACCAAAAACAGACACACTGATTGAAACAATAACCCACAAGAAACAGGGACAGCGTACAATTAACATTAACCCCAAGGGGAGAGATGCATAGTACCAGGTTTTAGCTCAAGAGCAAATTTTCATGCCATAGAGGGTTAAGCTGATGAAGTTTGGATGTGTTTTTATGGTCTCGGACCACCGAGTCTCTCAGACTGTGTTCTGCAGCGCTGTGTGGGTCTACAGGACGTCCTCCTCTGGCCTCAGGTATTTCATCATTCCACTCGTCTCTGCTGCTTTCATCTTCTTCCCTGTGAGAAGATGAAACCACTTTGTGACACACTACATCTCAACAGTTCAGGAAGGTTTGTGTGTACTGCTAACAAGTAGAGAGCAGGGTTTCTGCAGCTTTCAACAAGTCACATTTAAGACTTTTTAAGACCTTTAATCAATGAAATGTAACACCTATATCACAACATTAAAGAACAACAAAATGCAGAGTCACAAAAAGTATTTGCAAAGTAAATAAATCTATACAAAATGAATAAAAGAGACACAGACCGTAATAATAATCTGTACATATATAAGAAAGAACTACAGCACCACAGAATTGCTCGCTGATGCTTCCAACGAGCATCAGAGGCAGCGTTACACGGACGTAGGAACATTTAACACCTGTTTAAAATGATTTAAGAACACAATACTTGAGCGAATTTAAGACTTTTTAAGGCCTATAATTATTTTAGACTTTAAGACATGGCGGAAATCCCAATATTAATATTTTATGTATGCAAAATAGGGCTGGGCACCGAACATCGATACTTTTATGGCACAGAAAAAAAATACTCAGATCCTATGAGTATTGAAAAATGATTTATCTTTTGGTGCCAAATTCCGGTTCCAAAAGCGTCTGAGCGCAAGACACACACACACTCTGTAGTTTTGTTGAAGTCCCAGAGAGTCACGGCGATGCCGATAAAGGGGTTTCAGGTGTGGTTTCAGTTTTTCTAAACTTCACCCAGACAGCGTTTGCTGTGATATGATATTAATGGCGAGCCGAAAGCAGTCGCTGTGCTGTTGACGTTACACTTCCTCTGAGACGAGCAGCCACAACGGTGGTTTCTCTGCCCTGAGGACTGACTGACAGGCTGAGGTTGTAAGGCAACACAACTATTTCTACAGCACCTTTCAGCAACAAGGCAATTACAATTACATTCCTTTGCACTTAAGTTAGTTCTCCATTAGTTAAATGTAGAGTTTGTTTTGAGTTTGCACTAAAAAGTCTTTGTTCATTACAGTCCTTTGCATTTTAGTTAGTTCAATATTAGCCTGTACACAAATAATTTGTTTATTTATTTATTATTATCTATAATATGTCATGTTGTGGCAAAATTTTAATTTTCTATTTTTGTTAATTTTTAAAGTTGGGATTGATACCAATCCTGAGTATGTGACTGGTGCACCCCTATCCAAAAGCACAACCAGTGTTATTAATGTTACTCTGAGTGAGCAGCGTTACCAGAAGTTTGAAATAAGTGTGAAAATAACTGAAAACATATCTTATATTTTAGATTCTTCAAAGTAGCCACCCTTTGCTTTTTTATTAATAAGGGAAAAACTTCCACTAATGAACCCTGACAAAGCACACCTGTGAAGGTAAAACCATTTCAGGTGACTACCTCATGAAGCTCATTGAGAGAACACCAAGGGTTTGCAGAGTTATCAAAAAAAGCAAAGGGTGGCTACTTTGAAGAATCTAAAATATAAGACATGTTTTCAGTTATTTCACACTTTTTGTTAAGTAAATAATTCCATATGTGTTCATTCATAGTTTTGATGCCTTCAGTGAGAATCTACAATGTAAATAGTCATGAAAATGAAGAAACACATTAAATGAGAAGGTGTGTCCAAACTGTTGGCCTGTACTGTATATTTGTTGATGTTGAAATGGATTTTAAAACATATGGTATGGAAAAAGTATCGTTAAGGAACCGGCACGAAACTGAGGTATTGAAATTGGCACCGGATGGGAAGATTTTGAACGATGCCCAGCCCAAATGAAAAATAGGGATGTAAATGATTAACCGTTTAAAATATGCTATACGAAGCAATTTCTCAACTGTAGTTTCTCTTTCAGATGCTCTTCTTTGTCTGCTCGTGGCTCTCTCCGGACACAGCCGGAGACCACCGGACCGCTGAGGTTCGGTGAGGTGCAGTATGGGGGTTAAACCAGCCGTCCTACACACAGACTACACCAGGCAGACACACAGCTGACAACCTGCGCAGGGGAACCTAGTTTCAAATGCTTCGCTAGTCTTTGATTAACCACATCTAGCATTAGGAACAGCAACGTTAATTGAATAAAACACTCAAAATTCAATAAAAGTACTTAATTGATACTTCATTTTACTTGCGAAGAGCATTTTATGGAACCGCCTGTGTTATTTTTGGGCAATTAGGTAAAAGTAAACCCAAATGTTCTGATTTTTGTTCTAAGAGTTAACAAACATTGTGATTGGTTCCAATATCGGACCTATATACCTCTCTCTGGGTGTTAAGGAGTAAATGTACCGAGTTACTTTCCCCACTGATAATAAAATGCTGTAAAGCAGTTTGTAACTTACAGATCACGACACGTTTCACCACGAGAAGAAGAAGAAGACCAACAACAACACCAACACCAACAGCAGCAGCAGCAGCAGCACCACCACAGACACAGGCCAGCACTATTTTCAAGACAGAGTCCTCCTTTGCAGAGCCTGAAGAAATATCAGACAGAGTTGAGTTTAGAAGGACAGTTTCAAAAGGTGATCCAGGGTTTATCAACATACACATCCACTGTTATAATCTCCCTGCACCTAAATTAAAGGATCCTCTCAGAACCTATTCTCTGGCTGGAATAGTTTATCCCAAACCAGTCTCCGAGGTCCCCTCTTCACACAGTTATTCATTCTGATCATTCATCATAGTGTACTGCTCAGGATTTAAAGAAGAAACACATTTACACATTTACACACAGCTCCCACAGTCAGATTATCTTGTGACTCGGTCACTTCCTTTTTAGTATCCAAATGAAACTAATAACTCAGCATGCTTACCATCAGTGATGTTAATAACAGATTCAGTTCTCCAACTATTCCTAAAATGAAGAATGTGCTGCTCCACCTCAACAATATATCTAATGGATCAACTGTATGGGCTGAAATATGTGCCACCCAAACTTAATGTTCAACTGTACAACTTATTCCACCTTAAATCTTATTGTTAAATGCCTACATGCTCAAGCTGCTTCCCTGTAGGACACCCTGTATCTTTATGGATGTATTTGTGATATTTTTGAATGTATTTGTGTATGTACTTTACCTCTTTTAACTATTTTATTTGTATATCCTTCTTGGGGTGGTGCCCAGCTAATGATGTGGGCTATGTGAATAACTGGAGGCGTTCTGGGGAAAGCCTGGTCTGATTGAGAGAGACGGCATTCATCCCACCTGGGACCGTGCGCGTCTCATATCAAAAATCTGAACGAGTTTATCAGACATAAACCATGACAACCCAAGTTTGATATTAGTAATCAGAGGTGCAGTGCTACCCGCCCCTCTGTGCTTCCGTTGAGAGCAATCCCCCACTCATAGTCTAATAAGCCGGTGTCTGTCCCCGGCTCAGATCGGTTAAATCAAAGGTAAACAAAGAATGCGCTATACTTAACAACCTAATTGGAATTAAAACTACTGCAATAGAACAAAATAGGAAAATTAGATGTGGACTATTAAATATTAGATCTCTGTCTTCTAAAGCAGTACTGGTAAAAACGAGTTGATATCAGACAATAAAATTGATTTATTTTGTCTTACTGAAACCTGGCTGGGCCATGAAGACTATGTTAGTCTAAATGAAGCGACTCCTCCCAGCCATATTAATACTCAAATTCCCAGAGGCTCAGGCCGAGGAGGGGAGTTGCAGCCATCTTTGATGCAAGCCTGCTAATTACTCCTAAACCTAAATTACATTATAACTCATTTGAAAGTCTTGTTCTTAATCTTCAACATCCAAAATGGAAAACATTACAGCCAATTATATTCGTTGTTATTTACAGGGCTCCGGGTCCGTATTCTGAATTTTTATCTGAATTCTGAGATTTTTTATCATGTTTAGTCCTTAAATCAGACCAAGTACTTCTTGTAGGTGATTTTAATATCCATGTGGACGTTGACAATGACAGCCTTAGTACTGCTTTCAACTCATTACTGGATTCAATCGGTTTCAGTCAGAGTGTGCACAAGGCGACACACTGTTTTAACCACACCCTCGACCTTGTGCTGGCATATGGTATTGAAATTGAGGATTTAATAATATTTTCGCAGAATTCGGTATTATCAGATCATTCTTTAATCACTTTCGAATTCTTACTACCTGATTATATTAAATTAGATAAAAGCTCCTACACCAGATGCTTATCTGACAGTGCTATAGCTAAATTTAAAGAAGATATTCCAACAGCATTCGACTCTATGTCATGCCTTAACATAACAGAGGACCTGTATGTTAACCTCAGTCCCTCTCAAATTGATGCATTTGTAGACGGTGTTACGACATGTGCCTACGGACGACCTTAGACTCCGTCCTCCCTGAAAAAGAAGATGATGAAGCAAAGGAAACTAGCACCTTGGTATAACTCCCAAACTACGCCAAATTAAAACAAATCTGCGGAAACCTCGAATGTAAGTGGTGTTCCACCAAGGTGGAAGAATCTCGTTTGGATTGGCAAGAAAGTCTCAAAACCTATAGGAAGGCCCTAAGAAAGGCCAGATCAGACTATTACTCATCACTAATAGAAGAAAACAAGAACAACCCAAGGTTTCTTTTCAGCACTGTCGCCAGGCTGACAGATAGTCACAGCTCTACTGAGCCATCTATTCCTCTAGCTCTGAGTAGTGATGACTTCATGAGCTTCTTCAATGATAAAATTACAACAATTAGAGATAAAATTCATCACCTTTTACACTCAACTTCTAACGGTTCACCTTTAAACGCAGAGTCGTTAGAAATAAAGACTAGTCTCGACATATACTTAGACTGCTTTTATCCTATAGATCTTCAACAATTATTGTTAAAGATATCCTCAGCTAAGCCATCTACCTGTCTCTTGGACCCCATCCCAGCAAGACTACTCAAAGAAGCATTACCTGTGGTTAACACCTCATTACTAGATATGATCAATATGTCTCTATTAACAGGTTATGTACCACAGTCATTTAAAGTAGCTGTGATAAAACCTCTTCTGAAAAAACCCACCCTGGATCCTGAGGTCTTAGCAAACTATAGACCTATATCTAACCTTCCTTTTCTATCCAAGATCCTTGAGAAGGTGGTTGCTAATCAGTTATGTGATTTTCTACATAGCAACAGTTTATTTGATGACTTTCAATCAGGATTTAGAAAGAATCATAGCACAGAGACGGCACTGGTGAAAATTACTAACGACCTTTTAACTGCTGCAGACAAAGGTCTTGTCTCCATTCTTGTTTTACTAGATCTTAGTGCTGCATTTGACACAATTGACCATTCAATCCTGTTACAGAGATTGGAACACTTGGTTGGCATTAAAGGAATTGCTCTGAGTTGGTTTAGGTCCTATTTCTCTGATCGATCTCAATTTGTGAATGTTAATGATAAATCCTCCAAATGCGCTAAAGTTAGCCATGGGGTTCCTCAAGGCTCAGTGCTTGGTCCAATTCTATTCTCCTTATATATGCTTCCTCTAGGCAATATTATTAGAAAACACTCAATTAACTTTCACTGTTATGCGGATGACACCCAATTATACTTGTCAATCAAACCAGGCGAAACCAGTCAGCTAGCAAAATTTCAAGAGTGCATTAAGGATATAAAATCCTGGATGACCTATAATTTTCTGATGTTAAACCCTAACAAAACTGAAGTTATTGTGCTGGGCCCTAAACACCTCCGAACTTCATTATCTAGAGATATAGCTACTCTGGATGGTGTTGCCCTGGCCTCCAGCACCACTGTTAGAAATTTAGGAGTTATCTTTGATCAGGATATATCCTTTAATGCCAATCTAAAACAAACCTCAAGAACAGCCTTTTTTCATCTTCGTAACATTGCCAAAATTAGGAATATCCTGTCTCAAACACGACGCTGAAAAACTAGTCCATGCATTTGTTACTTCCAGGCTGGACTATTGTAATTCCCTACTGTCAGGTTGCTCAAATAAGTCTCTTAAGACTCTCCAGCTGATCCAGAATGCTGCGAGCGTGTTCTCACAAGAACAAGAAGAGATCATATTTCTCCTGTATTAGCTTCTCTGCATTGGCTTCCTGTTGAATCCAGGATTGACTTTAAAGTCCTTCTCTTGACCTACAAAGCTCTAAATGGTCTAGCACCATCATATCTAGAAGAGCTCCTAATACCCTATTGTCCTACTAGAGCACTGCGCTCCCAGAATGCAGAGTTACTGGTGGTACCTAGAGTCTTTAAAAGTAGAATGGGAGCTAGAGCCTTCAGTTATCAGGCTCCTCTCCTATGGAACCAGCTCCCGATCTGGGTTCGGGGGGCAGAAACTGTCACCTCATTCAAGAATGAACTTAAAACTCTCCTATTTGATAAAGCTTATAGTTAGGGAGTGAGGAGTTGCAGTGTTCATCTAACTGGCCCAACTGCTTCTCTTCATAATTGTTAGATTAATAATACATAACAAAGTAGAGGGAGGCAGGCCAGCCAAGCCAGATCCGGCAGGGGGAGAGTTCTAAGCCCGAAAAAGCTACCTCTCCTTATGACCTGTTTCTCTTAGTTACCTGTTATAGTTACGCTGTTATAGTTCTAGACTGCCGGGGGACTTCCTTCCTTTGACACACTGAGCTGCTCTCTCTTCTCCCTTTCTATTACTGTTTCTATTACTGTTACTATTACTATTACTATTTGTGTGCAGCCCGTCCCAGAAATGCTTGTTACTAATCCTAGCTTCTGGGGAGTTTACTCCCCGGAGTCCTTATGCTTTTTTTTCCCCCAGCGTATTTCCTTGGAGAACGTTGGCACCAAGACCCTGGTTGCAGCTGTCGCCGTGGTCCTGCTGCACTCCCTGCTGAGCTCAGCGATGCCCTGCAATGTCATGCTGCGTCCTGCTGAACCCTGCAGCTTCCCGCTACATCCAGTCACTGTTCCATTATTAATGTGACTATTATCGCCACTGTTCATCACACCCCCAACCGGCTCGTCAGACACCGCCTACCAAGAGCCTGGGTCTGTCCGAGGTTTCTTCCCAAGAGGGAGTTTTTCCTCGCCACTGTCGCACTGCTTGCTCTTGAGGGAATTACTGGAATTGTTGGAATTGTTGGGGCTTTGTAAATTATAGAGTGTGGTCTAGACCTACTCTATCTGTAAAGTGTCTCGAGATAACTTATGTTATGATTTGATACTATAAATAAAATATAATTGAATTGAATTGAATTGAAATTAAGCTAAATAAAGTGTTTAAAAAGCCTCTCTGGTCAGCTAGTAAATCATCACTAAGCTGAAAACAGGGCTGTTGTTCTGACACCATGACAGGTTTAAAACTTGTTAGAGATCCGTGGTTCTCACAGGACAAACATAGATGACCTTATTACATCATTTTACTTTTACTTTTAATGCAGGACTTTTACTTGTAGTTGAGTATTTTCACAGTGTGTTATTAGTACTTTAACTGCAGTAAAGGATCTGAGTACTTATAGTGAGTTATATTTGTAAAAACAGTGATATTTTAAATGGACTCTGGTACAAACAGTTACAGAATGATGTCACAAAAACAGCACTGAAGTTCCCGGGAAAATTATATTCAGCCAAAACCGACTTCCATATTGTTCTGTGCGCCTTCTTTCATTTACCAGATTTGATTCACTTTATTTCCTTTTTCTGTTGTAGCAAAACACCAAAATCATATCTCAGATGTTTCAGCAGCAACATTATTTTTCTCCAACTCTTCTGGATTACAAATATTTTACATTGAAGGTAAAAAAAAGTCTCTTTGCATTTAGTCTCCAACCCCCAGGAACTGAAACACTACCTGAATGAAAAACATAAACTGTGGTCATTTTATTATTGTAACAAAGGTCACCAAGTTTATTTCCTGGATTTAAAAGCTGCAAAACCCTTCACTCAATGAAGGCATTATTTACACTGATAGTCATTTCTGCTGTAATAACTTTATTTAAATTCATAGAAACTGAACATGGACAGAGCTCGTTAATGAATGTCAAGATGTTAACATGCTGGAGTTAGCATCAATGCTAATTTACATCAGTAGTCACTAGACAGGAAACCATAGAAAGATCATTACAAGTAACATATGACATGATATATTGATGTAGTAATTACACAACTAGAAGAAGACAGAACATTATGTAACACGTCAATTTAAACTCAAACCTGTAGTAACATGAACATCATGTGAAATACAAAGATATATCACAACATTTTATATCACAAATAGTTTTCTGACACTAAGAACAGACAGAGGAGAGACTCTATGGGCCCTATTTTAACGATCTGAAACGCAAGTATGAAACGCAAAACGCAAGTAGCTCTGTGGGCGGATCTTGGGCGCTGTTGCTATGATACCGGCGGGATAAATGACTCTTGCGCCCGACGCAAATCTAAAATGGGTTGTTCTGAAGTAGCTAGGTGTGGTTTGGGCGTAACGTGCAATAAACCAATCAGAGCGTCATCTCAGATTCCCTTTAAGAGCAGGCGCGCTTGTTCCATGGCGGATTACTATTATGGCCGTATTTGCCTGGCGACGACGCGGAGGCTGCCGTGCGAGATCCGGCAAAGTAATAAATGCCCGTCTTGGCTGGGTGGCGATGTTGCTCTGCGGCCTCGCCGGTATCTCCTCAAGTCTGGAGGAATTGCTGCAGCCATGGAGCGTGGGCCTCAACGCACCACCTGCACCTGTTGTGCCCCTTCCTCCTCCCCCCACTCCATCTCCGTCCACCCGCTCCACCAGGAGCACATCGCGCATTACTCCCGGACCAGATCCCGCCGTAGTTCAACATCACATCTCCTTAAGTCCTCTAATATTTCCTCATTTATGTCATCAACACATCCATGATTCATGGAAATGTGTAAAACACAACAAGCCACAAAGAATGCTGCGACTTTTTGAGGACTGTACTGTAAAATGCCTCCTGATCTATCCAAACACCTGAAGCGCATTTTCAGTAATATTTTCCTTTGTAATTATGTATGCTTTGCAAAAATGGGAACTGCTGCATCCATTTAGATGAGAGAAGTGTATGCGCTTTGTGCACACGCTACATTATGGCCAAGCATGCGCCCCTAAAATAGCATCTGAATAACGCGCTACTGACTTTAGACTAGCGCCACTGACTTTAGACCAGGTTTTTCCTGGTCAATGGCAG
Organism: Perca fluviatilis; assembly: GCF_010015445.1. Lineage (NCBI taxonomy): Eukaryota > Metazoa > Chordata > Actinopteri > Perciformes > Percidae > Perca > Perca fluviatilis. Next base: position 8,116,624 of record NC_053112.1, on the reverse strand, counting down.
AATTGTTTTCTGAAACTGCAAAATAGGACAAAGTAACGTTTCGCCGGAACACGCCTCCTCTTTTCGCTGAACCGCCCCGAGGAGCGCAAATACATTCCCTAATTTACCGACGTGCGTCTGTAGAGGGAAAAGTCCGCTGTGCGTCGGGTGCAAAATAGGAATGATACATGCGTCGGTGTACAAAGGCAATTGCGCTGAGTGCAAGATAGGGCCTAAGAGTCTGGTTTAGTTTTTAGGACTGTGACTTTCTGCTCTGATGAGTCCTTTAAAGAGGGTCCTGTTAGTCCTGATGGCTCGTTTCTCTGATAAACTCCACATCTGGACGGCTATCAGTAGAAGGGACATCATTAGGCCTCTTTTAGGGGGGCTGAAGCTACCCCAAAATGTTCCTAAGCCCCCCTAAATAACAATAAGAACAACAATAACAATTTGATTTATCCATATTGATATTTAGACACAACAAATGATATATATAGCTACAAAATAAATAGCCGAAAAGTCGGAAGTAAGACAGAAGTACAGAGAGTCGTTGCGCTATCAAGATGATGCACCGCGAACTGGCAGCTTTCAGAGCGTTGCAGACCGGCGCTTGCAGTACCTGAAGGATTCATCTCGTCTCATCACTACTCTTTGGTCTGAACTACACACGCACGCACGCACGCACACGCACGCACGCTAATGGTGAAAGGAAGATTGATTACACCTAGTCTGACACAGTGAAATTGTAAGTTGTTTTTAATGACCTGCTTACCTTCAGCTACATTTTCTGGAGGTAAAGGAAGGAGGATATTTTGGTTTGCTATGGGAAACTAAAGTCTAGCTAGAGTGAACGAGGGAAATACAAGAAAGGGTTAACTTAGCAGCTAATCACAACTCTTTATTCATTGCCAATAATACAGCCTATCTCTATAGTAGGCCTATATTAAAACAATATCAATCCCCAAAGAATGTTGTTGTCATAGGGTCCCTGTTAATGCTATAGGGCCACATCAGGGGGGAAAAAATTAAGGAGGGACATTATTTTTTGTTTTTATATTTACAATTTGATCAATTGTCTTATTGTGATACAACATATCCTCTCTTTATTGCGCGTAGGTGTAAAAGGCCGAAAAAGGCCCCCCTACTCCAAGTCCAGTCCCTGATGTGTGCCTGGATGCTACAGCTCACTGGATTGTCATGGCTGAGAAAAAGGGAGGATGCAAGCTCCCAGGGTGCACAGGGACACCAAAAGCCATGTGCCGAAATGTGACGTTAACCTCAGTTTTACCTCCACCAGCAACTGCTTCCTGAGGTTTCACACAGAATAGGAAATCAGTGTGCTTTACCAAAAACAGACACACTGATTGAAACAATAAACACACACACACACACACACACACACACACACACACACACACACACACACACACATACACACACACACAGGTCTGGTATGGACCACCAACTCTCTCAGACCATGTCCTGCAGCGCTGTGAGGGTCTCCGTCCTCCTCTGTGGTCGGGGTCCTCAGGTGTCTCTAAACTATCAAGTTGTCTGACCTCGTCTCTGATTCTTTCCTCTTCTTCCCTGTGAGAAGATGAAACCACTTTGTGACACACGACATCTCAACAGTTCAGGAAGGTTTGTGTGTGCTGCTAACAAGTAGAGAGCAGGGTTTCTGCAGCTTTCAACAAGTCAAATTTAAGACTTTTTAGGACCTTTAATCAATTAAATTTAACACCTATATCACGACATCAGTCGTTTGCAAAGTAAATAAATCTATACAAACTGAATAAAAGAGACACCGACAGTAATAATAATCTGTACATAAATACAGCAAATTATAATTGGACTATCAGAAGAAAGAACTACAACACTACAGAATCGCTCTCTGATGCTTCCAACGAACATCAGAGGCAGCGTTACATGGACATAGGAACATTTAACACCTGTTAATTATTTAAGAACACAATACTTTTTAGTAGTATTAGACTTTAAGACACCGCAGAAACCCTGAGAGACGGACGTTATAATAATATCACCACAATATTTATATTTTCTGATATCACATTTTAGCAAATGTATGCAAAATAGGGCTGGGCACCGAACATCGCTACTTTTATACCAATCCTGAGTATGTGACTGGTGCACCCCTATCCAAAAGCACAACCAGTGTTATTTAAAACATATGGTATGGAAAAAAGTATCGTTAAGGAACCGGCATCGAAACGGAGGTATCGAAATTGGCACCGGATCGGAAGATTTTGAACGATGCCCAGCCCAAATGCAAACTAGGGATGTAAATGATTAACCGTTTAAAATATGCTATACGAGTCAATTTCTCAACTGTAGTTTCTCTTTCAGATGCTCTTCTTTGTCTGCTCGTGGCTCTCTGCCGGACACAGCGGAGACCACCGGGACCGTGAGGTTACGGTGAGGTGCAGTATGGGGGTTAAACCAGCCGTCCTACACACAGACTACACCAGGCAGACACACAGCTGACAACCTCGCAGGGGAAGCTAGTTTCAAATGCTTTGCTAGCGTCTTCGATTAACCAAATCTACATCTCACCACCAGTCAGACTGACTGCTGGTTTGGGAGGGGGGCCTTTTCCCCCCAACAGCTAAATTAGCTCTCCAAGCTAACGTTAATCAAAGTGTTGACACATGAAAGAATCAAACATGCATTTTAGATGAAGGAGACGAGAGTATGTCCAGTTGTTTCTCGTCCTTGTTTGCTCAGCGCTGTTAAATTGTACGTACAGGACACGGTAGTTTTACACATTTACATTTGAAAATTGGCATTTTTTTTGCTTATTTTCAAAAATATTTTCAAAATATTTCAAAATTAGCGCTTTTATTCACTAGCACCAGTATATACACAACACTGAGACTAACCCACTTTTTGTGTTATAAAGCAGAAATCATGAATTATTTTGTTTAAAAGTTCAGATCAAAGACATTTGTTGATGGATAATCACAGACTGTCAAAGTTTAGTCAGAATAATGCTATTAATTGAATAAAACAATCAAAATTCAATAAAAGTACTTAATTGATCCTTCATTTTACTTGTGAAGAGCGTTTTATGGAACCATCTGTGTTATTTTTATTTTTGGGCAATTAGGTAAAAGTAAACCCAAATGTTCTGGTATAGAAACTTTGAAAATGGAGAGTTAACATTGTGATCAGGTCCAATATAAGACCTATATACCTCTCTCTGGGTGTTGAGGAGTAAATGTACCGAGTTATTTTCCCCACTGATAATAAAATGCTGTAAAGCAGTTTGTAACTTACAGATGATTCCACGTTTCACCAGGAGAAGAAGAACACCAACAGCACCACCAACACAGACACTGGACAGCACTATTATCCAGACAGATTCCTCCTTTGCAGAGCCTGAAGAAATATCAGAAAGAGTTGAGTTTAGAAGGACAGTTTCCAAAGGTGATCCAGGGTTTATCAACATACACATCCACTGTCAGAATCTCCCTGCTCCTAAATTAAAGTATCTTCTCAGAATCTATTCTCTGGCTGGAATAGTTTATCCCAAACCAGTGTGTCTCCGAGGTCCCCTTCTTCACTGTTATTCATTCATCATAGTGTACTGGTCAGGATTTAAAGAAGAAAAATACACATTTACACACAGCTCCCACAGTCAGATGATCTTGTGACTCTTGTCACTTCTTCTACTGGAGGTCCAGATGTGCTGGAAACCTTTTTAGTATCCAAATAAAACCAAAAAACTAATAAAACCAATAAACTCAGCATGCTTACCAACAGTGATGTTAATGATAAAACTGTGTCTAAGGTCTGGGATGTAGACTTTGTACTTTCCGCTATCAGACAGAGTTACTGAGGAGATAGTCAGAGTCACGATGCCTCTGATCAGGTCTTCATGGTTGAGAGTTGTTCTGTCTCTGTATCGATCCATCTGGTCATCCTGTTGGTACTTTCCTCTTCGATAGCAGTAGACATCACCATCATCGTCACCGAGGTCGAGTCTCGCCACATCCAGCGTGTAGTCAGACAAGTCGACGGGGGGGTCCAGACCACACTGTATAATGACATCATCTCCTTCTGCTGCCTCTATGGTCTGAGGACAGGTGAGACGAATGCTCTCCTAGAAAAAAAAAAAAAAAAAAAAAAAAAAACCTTTAACACCTCTGAAGGACCAGAGTTGATGGTTTACATTCAGTTCTCCAACTATTCCTAAAATGAAGAATGTGCTGCTCCACCTCAACAATATATTTAATGGATCAACTGGGACAGTTTGATATGTCAAGTTGAAAAAAATGAGTTAAAATAAAGAGCAATAAAAAGACACATCACATGAAAGCCTATAGTCCACATACAGTCTATAAAATAGGTTTTAAGAAGTGATCTAAAAGATCTGATTTTGAGAGTCTGCAGTTATCGTCATTCACCAATCTGTATAAAAGAGTAAAGTCATAAACTGACACACAACAGGGAGGACACACTAACAAACAGCTGTCCTACAGTAATAACACTGAGAAGGTAAATACTGCATCTGTGAGGCTTGTAAATACAGCGGCCTGATCACGTGCTAGGTCTGGTCTTGTTGGGGACTGTTGTAGTTTGTCAATGACTGTCATGTAAGTCATGTTCAGGAAAATGGACTTTAATCCAACTATTGATATCACATAACAAATATCTGAGGGTTGCTTCATGTTTGTATAATTTACAGCAGAAGTTCTCTGAGAATCTCTTGCTGCAGACAAATGAGTAAAAAAGTATTTATATTTTAAGTACAAACAGAAAAACTCCAGTTCTCCTGAATCAACTTACCAGAGACATTAAGCCAACATCTACCAGAGCTCCTCCCATAACTCGTGAACACTTTACACTCATACAGTCCTGAGTCCTCAGTCCTGAGTCTGGACACATGGAGTCTGAGTCGTCCTTCTCTGAAGACGTCTTTGTCCCACTGGACTCGTCCTGCAAACTGTTCATCCTGAAACTCTGGGACCTCAACTCCTCCATGGAGATAAAACAGTGCTGAGGGTCTGACAGTTAACAGTTGACAGAAGATATTCAGAGGGTTGGAGGAAGTGTGAGGGTTGGTGGTGAAGGTCCACTCCAGTGTGATGTCCTGGTTCTCCTCTGCCTGATAGGAGCTCTGGGTCACATTCACTACAAATGTTCCTGTCGAGGAGACAGAGAGGGAACGTGAGGAGCAGACACACTGACCACTTTAAACTCCATCTCCACATGTTTCTGTGGACTCTTTAGTCATTCTTTGTGTAGTGTTAGTGGAGAATGACGTGAAGCTGTAAACTAACCAGAGACACAGGAGGTCAGCATGATGATGAGCAGCAGGATGCTGCTGGTCATCTTCATCATCATCTTCATCATCTTCTCCCTGTGAGAGGCAGAGGTGTATAGTCCAGGTGCCAGATAGTAAAAATCCTGCAATGTTTTTGGATCTGCCTCTACATCTAGAACAGGTGTTTTCACTAACGAGCTCATCTACCTGGTAGAGGAGCTGGTTTAGTGATGGTTGGGACAGCTGCTGGACAGGATTTCTACTTTCTGGCACCTGGACTATACACCTCTGGTGAGAGGAGACAGAGGTGAAGAGTCACAAACACATGAGGTCAAAGTTCACTTATTGGACAGACAGAGGAAATATATATAGTACTTCTTCTGTGGTTCTTATAACACATGACTAGCCAGAGGACTGAAAGCCAGATACAGTAATGTATGTCTGTCACAAGATGGCCCCATTTGTCAGAAGAAGGAGGGAGGATTGTGGTTTGAGCTCTGAGAGTCTTTCTGATTAGTGATAGAAAAGCTGCAGAAAGAGACAGAAGGATCCAAAGTTAGAGGTTGTTTGGGACGTAAGTGGCTTTTGGAGGCGGGCTTTAGGCTGCCTACACCCAATCAGATGTTAGAAACGGTAGCCTATTGTATTTTCTGCACACATTTTTTATTGGGTGGGACAAAATCTAACTCTGCCCCTATAGTCCAGGCAAAGTAGCGTTTAACAACAGACTAATTGTAAAAGATTTTTTTGCAGCTTAGAACATTACTATGAGGTGTCCAGAACAACATACTAAAAGTCCTAAGAAATCCTAGTTGAGGAAATATGTTTAATTCTCATCAATCCAAGATGTGTGCCCATAAGGCCAGACAACAATGGGGCTATTTTTTTCCTTTACTCCAATCAAAATGAAACTTCACACAATGAAAGTACCCATGCAAAGTACATTTTTGTTGTATTACAAGTTTCTTTGAAAATGAATTTCAATATGCAAATGAGCTATATACTAATCGAATATGCCCCAAATACACCCAAATAGGCTTCATTTTTTCCTTTACTCCTACCACAATAAAACTTTATATAGTAAAAGTATACATGAAAAGTAACTTTTTTTGTATTACAAGTTTCTTTTGAAATTAATTTGAATATGCACATGAGCTCCACACTCCTAATTGTCATAGGTAGAAATACCATTAAGAGCCGCATTTTTTATATAGGAAGAGCAAATTATAATTCTACATAAATATGAGGAACATAGACACGGTTTTCCTAAAACAGGAAGGAAAGCTGGCAAAAAAATTGCGTCTGCTGTTTTAATGTGTAAATCACAACACTTATCAATATCACTTCCCCATCAGACCAGGGAGACAAAAGGGAAGTGTATAGAGCTCCAACAGACTTATTTCCCTTTAGGTCCTCAAAAGTTTACCATATTCAGAGTTCTAACCTTTCATTATAATTCATCTGAATGTTCTTTTAATCACGTTTTACAGACAAGAACGAATCATTTAATGAAGATAAACACCATTAATTAATGTAGCCTAATTTAAGTAAACTCCTAATTTTCTAATCCAGGTTTATTTTGTGAGTGTCCAGATGAAGACTTTTCAGGAGGAAGAGTAAGAAAGAGGTCTTCTATCGCTTCTGACTGTCTACAGTTGTAGGTTATCTTATTAATCAGAAACAAAGCTCTTGTATTAATATAGTTCAGGTCAGTTTAAATCGTCACAGATTGTCTTCACACTGTTTAGTTGTGTTAGTGTTCAGTAATGAGCTCATATGTATATTTTACATGTTCAGAAACATAATAAAATGCGTTTTTTTGGAAACCTAAATTCCACATGTTACCAATAATCACAGATAGGCTGATTATCAAAGGAGCAGACTCGTATGAATTAAACTCACCCAGGATAGTTTCAGGAAACAGAAGAAAAGTTATTAAAAGTATCTTCATCATCACGTCCAGGAGAGAAGAAAACGTCTTCATCACTTCTGGGGAGAAATGGATTCAACTGTGGAGATTCCTCAGATCACCTAAAGTTGTTTGAAGCCTTCAACAAACCTTGACTCGGTCAGCGCGTCATAGGCAAACCTTATATACTGTCTATGAGGCAACCCCCGCCTCAGACCTATGGAATCAGACCTACAGCAGAGCACGCCCCTTATGCGTCTCTGTATGTGCGTGTGTGTGTGTGTGTGTGTGTGTGTGTGTGTGTGTCAGGACACTAACTGTAAAACAGGACTCAGGACATCCCTCATCTCTTTCTGAAGTGATGTGTGTTAGAATCTACACAGTCTCAAAACATCTCTCAGTTTTAGTTCCAGGAAAGTTTGGAAGAGACCGCTGGCGTCGAGAGACTGCGCAGTTTATACACATAGATATAATATAATGTTACTGGACTTATTTAGTTCCTAGAATTGTGTTCGTGCAACTACCAGTAAGTAATACTGATGTTTGTTGTTCTTTTTACCTCATAATAATAATAATAATGTTACACTGTGTTTATTGCAATAATGTCGAGGCACGTTGCTGCTCGTTATTGTCTAATGGCGGAGCCTCGCGCTGTTTAGAACGCGCTATATTAACGGAGGTGTTGCTCTGCAAGCCTTAGTGTCTCAAATTAAAAATATATTGGGTATACGTGCATATTGGGTATACGTGCAGTTTAGTGTCACACATTTTCCAAAAACTGAGTGTCCCAAATGATGAGGGTCTTATTTGAAACAGGTTAGTTTATTATTTTCCAAAAACTGCGTGTCCCAAAGCTACCATAAAGCTACCATCTGCGGGATTATGACTGAACGAGAATCCCTCCCAGACGGAGCGATACCCAGGGCGCCCGGTTGGTCTGGAGTAGCCCGGGTCCTCGGGTCCTGGTCCGGGTGAGCAGAGCCGTGACTGGGTCTGGGTGCGGCCGGAGAAGCTCCGTAGTGTTTCTAAAACGAGTTTTGAGGGGGGGGGAGGGGGTTAGGAAAGTAGTCCGATCATGATTTCTTTAGGCTACACTGTGAATTGTGACCACTGTGTGTATTAGTGCCGGGAAAACATTTGGCCTCATTCGCTACAATCGTTTCTGAAGAACGGGCTCGCCCTGCCATTTTTTCGCTTGTAAATATATACGTAATGAATGACTTTTTGAGCAGGCGAACTTGTCACGTGAACATTAATTACTATAAAGCACCTGTTAAACAGCACAGGTGGTTTAGCAGGTTCATAATTAAGGACATTGTATGGGGGAATTTGGGACACTAAACTGCACGTATAGGTATGTACCTATAGGGTACTACTGCATTTCTAAGTTTTGTATTTGCTTAGTAATAAGTATTTATTATAACACTGCATTACTATATACCTGCTGGGCATGTAATAACTATTTGACATTTCTATAGAGTCTACATTTGACTGATTTCTGCCTGTATCTCTGTTTCAGAACCACACACACTTAAACCTTTAACATCTTGTCTGCTTTCTGATGGTGGCCACAACAAGCTTTTAAAGACCAGCCCAAATATACAGTCCTTCAGTCACCAAAACATGATCTAAAAGCTGGAGCTGAACATTAATTTGAGATGGGGACTAACATCATCACACATGAATAATATTTAGCTCATTGAAGCCACAAGAGTCTCAGCTTTCCAGTTATGTATTGTGTTATTAAGTGGGATTTGTTTTAGAAATCTTAATTATTGACTTTTTTATTACATTTTTGTTATTTCAGATAAAATCTGATTTCATTAGCCCTTTTAATAAGAGGACTCATCTGTTATTTTCACAGTTTATAAAGGCATAGTTTTCACTCATTTGTCTGCAGCTCATTTTGTACAAAAATCCTGAGAAAGTCGTGTATTGAATCGTGAGTTGAGTGTATCTTTACATCCCTGATGATATACAGTGCCTTGCGAAAGTATTCGGCCCCCTTGAACTTTTCGACCTTTTGCCACATTTCAGGCTTCAAACATAAAGATATAAAACTGTAATTTTTGTGACGAATCAACAACAAGTGGGACACAATAATGAAGTGGAACGAAATTTATTGGATATTTCAAACTTTTTAAGAAATAAAAACTGAAAAATTGGGCGTGCAAATTTATTCAGCCCCTTTACTTTCAGTGCAGCAAATCTCTCCAGAAGTTCAGTGAGGATCTCTGAATGATCCAATGTTGACCTAAATGACTAATGATGATAAATAGAATCCAGCTGTGTGTAATCAAGTCTCCTTATAAATGCACCTGCTCTGTGATAGTCTCAAAGGTCCGTTTTAAAGCGCAGAGAGCATCATGAAGAACAAGGAACACACCAGGCAGGTCCGAGATACTGTTGTGGGAGAAGTTTAAAGCCGGATTTGGATACAAAAAGATTTCCCAAGCTTTAAACATCCCAAGGAGCACTGTGCAAGCGATAATATTGAAATGGAAGGGGTATCAGACCACTGCAAATCTACGGGCGCCCGGCCGTCCCTCTAAACTTTCAGCTCATACAATGAGAAGACTGATCAGAGATGCAGCCAAGAGGCCCATGATCACTCTGGATGAACTGCAGAGATCTACAGCTGAGGTGGGAGACTCTGTCCATAGGACAACAATTCCGTCATACTGCACAAATCTGGCCTTTATGGAAGAGTGGCAAGAAGAAAGCCATTTCTTAAAGATATCCATAAAAGTATCGTTTAAAGTTTGCCACAAGCCACCTGGGAGACACACCAAACATGTGGAAGAAGGTGCTCTGGTCAGATGAAACCAAAATCGAACTTTTTGGCAACAATGCAAAACGTTATGTTTGGCGTAAAAGCAACACAGCTCATCACCCTGAACGCACCATCCCCACTGTCAAACATGGTGGTGGCAGCATCATGGTTTGGGCCTGCTTTTCTTCAGCAGGGACAGGGAAGATGGTTAAAATTGATGGGAAGATGGATGGAGCCAAATACAGGACCATTCTGGAAGAAAACCTGATGGAGTCTGCAAAAGACCTGAGACTGGGACGGAGATTTGTCTTCCAACAAGACAATGATCCAAAACATAAAGCAAAATCTACAATGGAATGGTTCACAAATAAACATATCCAGGTGTTAGACTGGCCAAGTCAAAGTCCAGACCTGAATCCAATCGAGAATCTGTGGAAAGAACTGAAAACTGCTGTTCACAAACGCTCTCCATCCAACCTCACTGAGCTTGAGCTGTTTTGCAAGGAGGAATGGGCAAAAATTTCAGTCTCTCGATGTGCAAAACTGATAGAGACATACCCCAAGCGACTTACAGCTGTAATCGCAGCAAAAGGTGGCGCTACAAAGTATTAACTTAAGGGGGCTGAATAATTTTGCACAACCAATTTTTCAGTTTTTTGATTTGTTAAAAAGGTTTGAAATATCCAATAAATTTCGTTCCACTTCATGATTGTGTCCCACTTGTTGTTGATTCATCACAAAAAATTACAGTTTTATATCTTTATGTTTGAAGCCTGAAATGTGGCAAAAGGTCGAAAAGTTCAAGGGGGCCGAATACTTTCGCAAGGCACTGTATGTAGAAATATTCAAATACACCAGACACAGACTTTCCCTCGCCAAAAGTTAGCCTAACTTTGGAGCGTTGTTCAGCCCCCTTTCTGACAAGCTTTTATACATTTACTCAGCTCTATCCTAGTTAGGGACATTTCAGTAATAATACCAATTTATCTGGATATAAAAGAGATTCTCAGAACTTCTGCTGTAAATTAAACAAACATGAAGCAACCCTCAGATATTTGTTATGATGTGATATCAATAGTTGGATTAAAGTCCATTTTCCTGAACATGACTTACATGACAGTCATTGACAAACTACAACAGTCCCCAACAAGACCAGACCTAGCACGTGATCAGGCCGCTGTATTTACAAGCCTCACAGATGCAGTATTTTCCTTCTCAGTGTTATTACTGTAGGACAGCTGTTTGTTAGTGTTATTACTGTAGGACAGCTGTTTGTTAGTGTGTCCTCCCTGTTGTGTGTCAGTTTATGACTCTACTGTTTTATACAGATTGGTGAAGACGATAACTGTAGACTACCAACGTTAGATAGGAAAGAGAGTGAAAAGTTTGGTGTATGTAAGGGCTAATGAAGTGGAGAACAAACCCTTAAAGATATGGATTGTAAAATTCAGACATTATGAAGACACTACAGGTGAATGGAGTCAACATTTAACTAACAGATATCAACATGAAACGTTAAGACAATTGTTTTTTGTATTACAAGTTTCCTGAAATTGTTTAAATATGCAAATGAGGCATTATCTAATGCTAACCTTTGGTACATTTAAGAGAAATCTACACACACAAATATATAAAGTGTAATAAAAACATGGCTCAATGGTTTCTTTCCACTAGTCTGAGAGGAGAGAATAGTTGCAGCACTGAATTAAAAAAAACTCAACTCTTGTGTTTTTCTCCCCAGGAGGGTTTCTCCTCTCTGACCTGAATCAGACCGTTGAGGCTGAAGAAGGAGATGATGTCACTCTTCAGGGTCGTCTGGACCCCCCCGTCGACTTGTCTGACTACACCTTTGATGTGGCGAGACTCGACCTCGGTATCTATGGTGATGTCTACTCCTATCGACGGGGAAAGGACCACCTGGATGACCAGATGGATCGATACAGAGACAGAACAACTCTCAACCATGAAGACCTGATCAGAGGCATCGTGGCTCTGAAGATCTCCTCAGTAACTCTGTCTGATAGTGGATCATACAAAGTCTACGTCCCAGACCTGACAGTCAGTTTTATTGTTAACATCACTGTTGGTAAGCATGCTGAGTTAAATAGTTTGATTCAGATTCTAAAGTGTTGTCTGAATTCAGGATATCCCAATAAAGGCTCTGATTTAAGACCTTAAAGGAGCTCTAAATGAAAACTGAGAACACCTGTGTGGGTGTTTTAGAGCCTTTAATACTGGATATCTTCTCGTGTAAACTGTCCAGTTTAGATAACGGGCAGAGCCAGCTTTGACTACTAGAACACATTTTGTTTTTGTTTTTTCCACGTACTTATTATATTTATTACATTTTTAATTTTGTTTACAGTACCCAAAGGCCAAGTGAGCGAGACGAAGAGAAATGATCCAACCACAACTAGACCTCCGGCTACCAGTCCTGGTAAATGTCTGATCAGTTGTCTAGAAGTCTGTACACAATAGTTTTAAATTCATGCATAACGTTTACATCAGAACTATAAATTTCAACGCTGCGCTAGAGCAGCACGGTACATCGTTGTAGCATCAACATCACGATGTGCACACAGGACGTCCTGCTCCAGTGGTTCTGGTACTGATCTCTTCCGATGTGTTTTCCATCAGGGACCAACAGTCTCGGTCGGCCTGCTACAGGTTGGTAATGAACCAGAAACATTGTTCAGTCTGCCGGTCAGATTCAACTCTGCTTACTTCTCATTACCATGGTTACAAAGTGCTGGTCTAACCGGCTCTGCCTCACTGGGGTGTTTCCTCCATGGGGGGTTCACCGTGACCATAGGCCGCGATCGGCTGTAGGTCGGCTTGGAAAGGCTCGCCAGACCTCACCTCTTCTTCTCTCCCCCTGCCGGCTCCACCGTAGACCGGGGCAGACCGTCTGTGTGTAAGGGGTCAGCCACGAATCCACCTGTCTCCTCGAAAACACACAACACCCCAATTTTTTTTGGCCTGTTTTTTTTTTTTTTTTTTTTTTTTTTTTTTTTTTTTTTTTTTTTTTTTTTTTTTTTTCTAGTGTCTAAACTAACACTGATATTATACTATTCACAGACTAAGATCCCAAGTGGTGGTTGCAAAGGATTGTTTCAGACTTGTGCTTCAATCCATTTTTTATTTTTATTTTTTGACATTTAGTCCGTCAAAAGAAAATGAATTGCGGTCAAAAAACTGTTTGCGGGAAACTTCACGAGTTATTTCATTAAAGAAAATTGGTTTGAATAATAGATGAACTTTCCTTTCTTCTAAACTCAACATTTCCTCTGATTTTCTTCCAGAAGGTGAAAATGAGAAGGCTGCCCGTGCTCCTATCGTTCTCATTGTTGTCCTAATTCTTGTCGCTGTCATCTGTGTTATCATATTTCTGGTGAAAGGTGGAATAAACCGTAAGTTACAGCTTCTTATTAACATTTAAAGTCCTAGTATGTGGTTGTTTGTTGTCAGCAGGTTGTTGTTGCTGATTGGAAACCTGAGCTGAGATCAGAGATTACAGACTTTTACTGTTACTGAAATATTCTTTAGATATGTATTTGTTCTCTTCCTACCATCAGTACACACCAACTTAAAGTGTTACAACCTGCTTTCCATGTTTTCAGAGAAATAGACTACATGAGGAAGGTCAGAGAAAGGAGGAATCATCAAGCAGGGACTGCAAACGGCGATGAACTGTCCGAAACACCAGACCTCACCCAGTCGCTGCTTCCCCTTTCTTAGGACCAGTTTTAATTTTTTGTTTTATATCAGAAAAAATGGGACGTAGAAATAAGCGCTGAAAATGTGTAGAAGAAAAAAAAAGTTTTTCAAGGTTGACGGGAACACAACACAAGGGTCAAACAGGAAGGACAGCTGGTAAAAAAGCCAAAGCTGTTAATGCGGAAATCACAAGGATTCACTTCCCCGTCAGTCTGGCACAAGATCTGACCACAACTACACTTGTCCTTTCCATAAACTGTTATTGTTTAGCCTATTATTTCAGTTGCAACCCTGGCAGTGGTAAGTGATCATGAGAGCAAATTAAAAAAATATTAAAACAAGCAACAACGAACGGCTAGGTGGTAGTGTGAAGCGCCGCCACACAACAGCACCAAGTCCACGCACGCTTGCGTAGAACCTTCCTTCTACTCTTCCTGGTAGCGCCAAACCACAACAAGCTGACAATTTAGTCTGGACAGACGAGGAGGTGGAGTTATTGCTCCAAACAATGCACACACGGTACACACACACACACACACACACACACACACACACACACACACACACACAAAACGGTGCGTTTTTACCCTTTAGACGGGAACGGGACGGTGGAGCGTTTTTAAGGTTTCCACTCTGGAGGGTGGTTTCACTTTTTTGCGTTTTTAAGCCCCAAAAAACTCTGTCGCAGTCTCAACAAAAGACCCATCTGATCAAATATTTTGATGTTTTGACCCGCGAGCGTATTGGTGTAAACAGGCCCTGAGCCTCTGTACCGGGGTTGAGACCAGAAACTGTTGAGGGATTGTAAACCAGTATAGTATACAGGCGGGCAGGTCTGGGGCCAGCGCCTTTGTTTGGCTGCAGGACCAGATGTCTGTTTGCCTGTCCTGGACTACCTCTACTCCATGACCCCGATCCCGATGCACCCATCATCCCACCCCCACTGCGTGTCATGTTATATTGTTATGTTGTGTTATGTGCAGCAGTGCAAATGTACCGTTATGTGGTGTGCAGCAGTGCAAATGTATTGCTTGTGTGCTTATGTGCTGAGGTGTTTTTTTCCTGTTCCCACACTGTACCCCTATTCAGGGGCATAGTCTGGGAGTTGCCTTTTTCTCCTCGTCTCTCCTCATGTCATGCTGTATTTTCTTCCCACTTATATGTATGTACCTTGTAAAGCGCTTTGTGATTTATATCTGTGAAATGCGCTCTATAAATAAATTTTACTTACTTACTTACTTACTTTATATGTGTTTAATGTTGTGTAGATCTAGTCGGTAAGAAAGCCCTCACCAGGAAGTGGTTGACAACAGATGTAGCCGAGGTTGGAGGTTGCTTCGAGGTCATCCACGACATTTATTCAATTCAAAAGGATCCAATTGGATTTTGTTTTGGATTTTTTAGGATTTAAAAGTTGATCTTATTTTTTTATTAAGATTTATTATTGTTTTGGTAAATAGTGTCGACTATGATTTTCTGATTATGAAAGTTTGTCCCATTTCTGGTGGTCGGGAGAGTCTGGACTTTTCCCGGTGGGCCAGTGGTGTATCGAGGCCGCGATCGAGGGCCGTCTGATGATAGTTCTTAGCAACACCATCCGGCTAATCGGGCTAAACGCAGGCTAATCAGAAAGCACTTACGAGTCCGCAAGGCTACGCATCGCTACGCTGCGGCCGCCGTTATGTGTCCTCCTAGTTTTTGTTAGGTGACGCGCCGATGCATCCGATAATATGCGTTGTCCGTGGGGGCGGCGCTGTGTAGACTATGAAAGGGAGCGCATCGCTCGCATTATGGCCCCAACGACGTGCAGGTCACAACCATGTCTAGGATTTTCAGAAATACAGGGGGGGGGGGTCAGTGAGCGGCCCCTCCCCAAATGGCATAGCCCTGGTCGGCCTATGACGTAAAGCCATTGAACTCCTCTTTTTCTCCATCCTAACATTAACAGACAGTGTGTCCAGTGCGCTCCTGTGGACCGTGTTGCTGGGCTGTGTTCATTCATTCACCGGACCATCCGAACCCCTAGCTAGCTGTTTGAAGGGGATCAGACCAGGCTGCACACTTAATTTAAGGAAAAGAGAAACACTTCCAGTTACATCTGTGACATGTTATGGATCAGACTGGAGATAAGATAAGGTTTCCTGTCTGCTGCCTTTTGTTTACACACCTTGATCCAGTTACCATTCTCTCCAGATTACTTGTCATTATTTGGCCTTACTGTTAATGTGTTGAATGAATTTCTCCATACTGGGATTAGATTATGGATGGATGGATTATGTTGTCAGTGTATTTATGTTCTCTTCTGTCTCAACACTTGAAGCTTTAAATTAAAGGTTATGTTTACATAAAGTCTGATCTGTGCTTTTGTCTCTCCTTGATCATCATAACTCACTGTAACAGGTTCATCACATTAAAGGTCTGGAACAACAGAACACATCAAGTCTTGGTGAGAGTATACACTATATTTTAGATTTCCATTATTTCATCTCTCCTTCCTTCCCTCTCTCTCCTCTAATCCTGCACTCCTTCCATTTCTCCTTCTGTTATTGTTTTTTTTTTATAATCAAAATGTTTATTGTTTTTCCATGTGAGAAACACACCACATTTAATACCACTAAACACACACTATACAGAAATCTGAGATCGAATTGCTTGATAATATTAATCTCTGGGTTCTTCCGCCAGAAAAAAATGTTTCTATTTGAATCCCATTTCCTGCATTTCTACAAACATTTAAATTATATCAGAAAGAATAGTAAGTTAGTATAAGAAAAATATGTATTGTTTAATATAGGACTTGAGAGAATAATTTAATGGAGTCAAACATGTTCACAATTTGAAAATCGGGGGACAAATGGGATTTTAAAAGGATTTTAATACACAAATAGGCTACATTATTGCATGATTATTGCAACATGTCATTTAGCAGTGGAGTAGCAGGTCAACAGTAGATACCACTTAGAAGATATATGATCTGAAAGCTGGGAACCTGAAGATTAATTTGAGATGCAGCTCAGCTCTGTGTATCAACAACTTTAACACTTTGGAGCTCTCAAATCTCAAGAATGATATTTTTCAGTAATTGGATTGCAAGCACTTCAGCTGTGTAAACTGCTCAGAAACCCTCTTACTGTCAGTAGACCTGAAGGAAAAGCAGAGCTCCTCTAAAGGCCCTCAGTCTCTAGCTGGTGTTTGGAGAGTTTCATGAGGCTGTGACCCTAAATAATGTCTCTGTCTATATAATGTCCTGTTGTGGGTCAGTTTATGACTTTACTGTTTTATACAGATTGGTGAATGACGATAACTGCAGACTAACAAAATCTGATCTTTTAGATCACTTCTTAAAACCTATTTTTATAGACTATATGTGGACTATAGGTTTCATGTGATGTGTCTTTTTATTGCTCTTTATTTTAACTCATTTTATTCAACTAGACATATCAAACTGTCCCAGTTGATCCATTAAATATATTGTTGAGGTGGAGCAGCACATTCTTCATTTTAGGAATAGTTGGAGAACTGAATGTAAACCATCAACTCTGGTCCTTCAGAGGTGTTAAAGCTGTGTGAATGTTATGTCTGTTTCTCCAGGAGAGCATCGTCTCACCTGTCCTCAGACCATAGCGGCAGCAGAAGGAGATGATGTCATTATACGGTGTGGTCTGGACCCCCCCGTCGACTTGTCTGACTACACGCTGGATGTGGCGAGACTCGACCTCGGTGACGATGATGGTGATGTCCACTGCTATTGAAGAGGAAAGGACCAACAGGATGACCAGATGGATCGATACAGAGACAGAACAACTCTCAACCATGAAGACCTGATCAGAGGCATCGTGACTCTGAAGATCTCCTCAGTAACTCTGTCTGATAGTGGTCCATACAAAGTCTACGTCCCAGACCTGACAGCCCCTTCTGTTATTAACATCAGTGTTGGTAAGCATGCTGAGTTTATTAATAATAATATAGTTTATTAGGTTCATTCAGATACTAAAAAGGTTTCTCAGAATGGGGGATATATAATTTAAGAACATTTTTATCTTTTGTTTTTCCTTTTTTTGAAACAGTTTCCAAAGACCAAGCAAACAGGACAAAGAGAAATGATTCCAGCACATCTGGACCTCCAGTGGAAGAAGAGAGCGAGTCAGAGCATCGGGGTAAAAGTCTTCTAATAGTCCTCCAGAGACCTGAAGGGTCCTGACTCAGGCTGGTTAGTGTGTGAGTTCTGGTTAGGGTTAGGGTTAGGTGTGTATCTTCTTAAAGCTGCCCTTCTTCTAAACTCAACATCTTCTCTGATATTCTTCCAGATGGTGAGAACAGGAAGACTGCCCGTGCTGTTATCCTTCCCTCTCTTCTCCTCCTCGGGACTCTCCTGGTTCTGGTTCTCTCTCTGATCAGTAAGTTAACATAAATCCTGCCTCACAGCTCTTTATCATCAACATTTAAAGTCCTGATGGGTGATTTGATCAGGAAAGATTACAAGTGACACTGCATATTATGTTTAATGTGTGATGCTTTGTGGCCTCCAACATCTAGTGTTGTCTCTCCATGTCCGTGTTCTTAACTGTAAACTGATGTGATCCTTTCTTTTTCTCAGAGGGCTGCATCAAGAGGAGAAGAGGAAGGAAGGAGGAAAATCCAGAGACAGACGTGAACAGATATGAAGACCTGGAGAGAGCGGCAGGAAATGGTGTCTGAGAGCTTTAGTGAAGGTCGGCCATCAAACAATATGCACAATCATTTTACAAATGTTACACAAATATTGATTTAAACATATTTTTTTAGTTGTCATTTTAGTTACCAGACGGAGATGACTCCTTTTAGTACCCGGGGTATTCCTGCATGTATACACCTTAACCCGGGTTAGGTTGGGACTCTTAAATTAATATCAGGGACATAAAGAAAGCTGCTTTCTATCATTTAAAACTATCCAAAGTGACTTGAATCTCCAACTGGTATATATATGTCTTCATGTGAACCTGGTTCAGACTGCTGTGAAGATCTCTCTGCTGGACAACAAACTATGTGAAGGCTTCAACTCTTTTATTACACTGTATTTTTTATTTTTTATGTCTCTTTAATATCTGGGGCTGAATCAGACCGTTACAGAACTGCTGGATGATGACGTAGGATTTTATTTGCTGCACTTTCTTTTGGCTTTTGTTGATGTTGCACTTTGTTAAAACATATTGTATTTATCTAATTCATACTTGGATGTGCGAAGCCAAACTTAATGTTCAAATGTAGAACTTATTCCAACCTAAATCTTATTTCTAAATGCCTTCATGCTCAAGCTGCTTCTCCCTTAACCGAATGCATTTGTTACCAGACACCCATTATCTTTATGGATGTATTTGTGATATTTTTGTATGTACTTGTAGTGTAGATAAGGGGTAGATGCTCAGTCTAGGTGCTGGTTATAGGGTTATCACTAGGTTCACGCAGGTGTCGGCCAGAACACCACTTAAGGCCAAATATCCCGAGCATAAATAAATGAAGAGCTGAGAGATGTTCTTTTTCCGTTTATTTCTTCCTCGTTCTTTTATGTATGTTTGAGTGTGAGTGTGCATTCTATAAAAGAGAGGAACAAAGTACAAATGAATAAAAGAAACATATGTATACACTCATTCCTTCTTACGCACTAATATACATTACCGAACATAAAATAAACAATAGTCAGCATATGGCTATATATCTCTTAAACTCCAATAATGCAAGCAGAGAAAAAGGGATTCAAACACTTATTATATGGGACTCTCATAGATTTTCTACCATCCGTTAAGTTACTGCTAACGTAGACAGCACTTCCTGTTCTTTATGATACGCTTAAAGTATAATAACATAACTAAATGGCTTGATGCTTTTATTGTGAAAATCCCAGACAGGATGTTATGTTCCGTTCGAGCTAGCAAATCCCCGATAGAGGAGCCTCGATAGCGGTACATGTAACAATATTTAACACCACTTATTCCTTATTTTACTCAACTACAAAGTACTTAACAATCCTAACAACAAGTAGTGAAGGTATGAACATGTTTAAACACAATGGTATATATTTGACCCGACGCACTGAGTCAGGTGAGCCGAAGGCGATAAACTAGCTTGTATGAACGTGGCTATAATTAGCACAGTGGTCGCGTGTTAGACTCCCATCCACATCAATAGCAGAAATAACAGCTGGTTTAACAAGAAACACAGTAGCACGAATGATGCAGCAGATATACTTACTCTTCTCATTTACGCACACTCTTAAGAAAGATGCTGCTCATGTTAAGAAATCTTAAAAAAGACGTGATCGTTCTGATTTCTGAGGAGGAAGGAGAGGCCTGGGGTCGAATTGAAAGTTAAGCAAAAGGTTTAATGAAACAACACGATGAAAACGACAGTCAAAACACAATAAAACATGAAACACTGCCAGCAGCAGACTGCAGACATGCTTCCCCCTGTCGGGTCACAGATTGAAGCCCCGTGACATGACAATACAATACACTGCAAACACGACTGGTCTGCAGTCCTGAATTCATCTCTGTTTTCCGAGTTATATTCCTTTAGGATTGTGGGTGTTTCCTTGACTGAAAAGTCTCTCAGATTAAGGACCCACCTCTGATTAGATTAACTCCAGGTCACAGACAAAGGTCATTTATCATGGTAGTGCTGATTATATTCAAGTTTACAGAGATACACATTTTCTTTGTTCTAATCAGTCTGGCCTAGCAGAGAGTGGATCCCCAAAAAGAGACAACAGTTAGGCCTACCTTACCTTTTCTGTGGGGACAGTGAGTATTCTACAGCATCTACTTTCATGCTAAATAACCGACATGACCTAATTAATTCTTTTAGAAACTTGAGTAGGTGTGTGCCAGACCAATGCTGATTAGGTGTGGTGTGATGAAATCGGTATTGATTCAGTGTTCATTTAACTAAAAGTATATTTTTTATCAGACATCACCAATGGTTTAACTTTTTACAACATATAGCTCACAACCACAGTCCAACTGAACCAACTAACGATCTTACTGCTTATTAACTGTGTGACGTCACCTATAATATACCAACCAGCACACGCTTTTGGCCACAAGCACTGAATAAACAAGAGTAAACGTGAAACATAGAACACAATATGGTAAACTGTACTAAATAATTGCAACACTAACATAACTTTGGGGCCTTTTCTACAGTACTTTACCTCTTTTAACTATTCTATTTGTATATCCTTCTTCTTAAAGCTAAATAAAGTGTTTAAAAAGCCTCTCGGATCAGCTGGTAAATCATCACTAAGCTGAAAACAGGGCTGTTGTTCTGACACACCATGACAGGTTTAAAACCTTTTACAGATCCGTGGTTCTCACAGGACAAACATAGATGACCTTATTACATAATTTTAATGAAAAGTAATGTTTTTAATGCAGGACTTTTACTTGTACTGGAGTATTTTCACAGTGTGGTTACCACACTGTGGTATTAGTACTTTAACTGCAGTAAAGGATCTGAGTACTTATAGTGAGTTATATTTGTAAAAACAGTTACAGAATGATGTCACAACAACAGCACTGAAGTTCCCGGGAAAATTACATTCCGCCAAAACCGGCTTCTATTGAAACTCCCGCCACATGACCAGCCGGCTTCTGTCGTAACATCCGCCGGCAACGCTGTGAGCCAATGAGCATCGAAGACGCTGTTGCTGGTAGGTTTGGGCGACCAATCAGAGCGCAGCAGCGGGAAACGCAGCTGATCCGAAAGGAGGTGAGCGATATTTGGCGCAAGTTTGAGACCAGTGTGCGGCAGAAGAGGGAAAGAGAGGGAAGCAGAGGGCTCCAAGAGAAGATAAAACACTCCACTCTTTACTGACTTCTGACAACTTTTAAAAAGGTAACTTTATCACTCTCTTTCATTTAAGCGGTAGGAACTGAAATACGTTTGTTAATCGTAACCGGAAGAGAGCACTTCTTCAGAGTTGGATTGTTTGCTAGTTCGTCGTCTAAAATTAAACGCGTAGCTGCGTTTTAACGTTTTGTATTTCCCTTTAGAAGGACCCTAATGTTAACACGACGTGTTTTAGGTTAAACTACAGTCATATTAATACCGAAATGTGGATATATTTCTGTAAACGCCACCGTTTGGAGCTCTGCTGTATATTGGCGCCATTATTAAACTGTATTGTTTGTTCTGCGCGCGATTTACCATAAATATAACCGTTGGGATAAAGTATTATAAACTTTAACATCAGTACGTTTATATTATCTAAGAGATTGTATAATTGTGTTCCGCTAATGTGATGTTTAACATGAAGTTAAATCGACTTGTAGGAAACTTCAGATTCAGCTGCATTCAATTCATCGAAACTTTATTGTAAATCTTTACATTTACACGTGACGTACTTTAACATTTGGTCGAGTGAGATATTTAAGACGTGGAGACAAAAATCGATTTATATGATAGTGTTTGATTTATTTAAGGTTTATTTTAAAGATAACTACTAAACTTTTTATTTTTCATCAATTATTATTGAAAAGTAATGTATCTACTTTCCTTTTATGCTACGTTATACTTGTATGTCAGAGGTAAATATTGGGTGTACGTGCAGTTTAGTGTCTCAAATTCCCTACGGAAGATGGGTTAGGCGTTCAGTTATAATCCCGCAGATGGTAGCTTTGGGACACTCAGTTTTTGGAAAATAATTTGGGACATACTGCACGTATACCTACATATTGTACCTTCCACTCTTTATATATATTAGCTATATACTAGTTACTTTTCACATATAGGACTTTTTGTTACTAAGAGTATTTTTACGCTGACATTTTGCATCTTTAACTTAAGTTAAATAAGACCAAGGCCATAAACCTTGAAACTTCAGTTGTAGGATGATGTGTAATCTTTGCTGGTACAAAATTCAAATATTTGACAATTTAAGAAAATCAAAAGGAAAACGTTACTGTATTTGTTGTTGTACTCGTATGGAAACGCCAGTAAAAAAACAAACAAATAAAATGCAAAAACTCTTTATTTTAAAAGTCAGGAGCTATCTGCTGAAATACTGTGTGTGTATATATATGTGTATATATGTATGTATGTATGTATATATATATTCCCTTTTACATACTAATTGATGATCTTTACGTTTCAGATTGAACCCAACATGCCGAGCACACGCTCTCATAGTGGCGTCCAGCCCACGCTGGCGTTCCCTCGCCGTAAATCCTGCCGAGTGTCGGCTCGCTCCAAGGCGCCGGCGCCGCGGCTGGAGGAAAAGCCTCTGTCTCCGACCGAGCCCGGACCCCAGCCTCTCGACCCGGCCCTGACCCGGATCGGACCGCTGTCTCCGAGGCGTCTCGCCGAGCAGCCCGCCCTGCTCTCCCCGAGAAGAGCGCTCGCCCGCCCGTCTCCCCTCTCGCCCAGACGCCCCTCAGCCCAGCCGGCGTCCCCCGGCCTCCAGACGCGACTTCCCCTCAGCCCCCGCAAACGCACCGGTGAGACAAGACGCCGCAGGACACGGAGACGAGACGAGCATCATGTTCAACTTAGAAAACTTTACTGTCCCCGAGAGGCAATTTGTTGTACAGTACCGGCATAATGACGCATAATCCACAACACAAACATTAACCAGACCTCTAATGTACAGCACTAGTTATCTAACACACAGCAGTAGGGCTCAAATCTGGGCCTGAACAGATTTTTTATTTTTTCTTCAATGCGGCCGCAGTGTGAACAACCGAGGCTGATTTGATGCGACTTCCGTCTACATTGACATTTGTCACAATTATGCTCCGGCAAGAGTTAGTCCTAGACACAGACGGTAACATTAAAAACTGGATTAGGTCTACAACATGGAGAACAGTGATGGAGCAAGTCAGTGGAGGGAGAGGGAGGTGTTAGACCTAGTTATTGTCTGGGGGGGGAGATACTTCAATCAAAACTAGAAGGCTCATACCGTTACCGCTCCGTTTTTGAAATAAATATAGTTGACGAAATGTAAGAACGGGCAGGACACAGACACAGGAGAACGTGGCTGACTTCCTCCATAACCTCCATAACTTTAGTGCATCAGCGTGCTGCGTCTGATGTCGTCGTTGTTGTTCTTTTGTGCATGCGGGTCAGTTCGAAACCGCACAACAGTTCACACTGGAATCTGATATAGGCCACATTTTAAAAGGTCATGTGAACAGCCACACAAAAGAAATCAGATCTGAGCAAAAAACCTGAGTTAAGTGTTAAGACTTGCAGTGTGAACATAGCCGAAATGAGCCGGTTTAGTTTAGCGATTTCGTGGCTGTTTCATGTTAAACAAAAAGGATCTTACTCATGAACTAAAAGCAGCCAGGGTGCCTAAGACACAGGAAAATGGGCCACAGGTTATAAAAATAATGTATTAGTTCCTTTTTGAATGTTCGTTTCATTTATTTACAACTTTTATAACTTAAAGGAGTAGTTCCACACATTTGGTTATGGTTATTCCCTCTCCTGCTGACCTCTGGTTGGAGTTGTGGCGTCTTCAGACCTAACGGAGCGAGTTCCTCCGCGTTACGTTAACGGTAAACTCACCCGTCTGTGTGGTTTCTCTCCAGGTGACGACAACGACTGTAACCTGCTGGGCTCTCCGCCCAAACAGAGCAAGCCGGCCGCCGCGGCGCCGTCTCCCAGGAAGCTCGGCTTCGACGAGAACTCGCCGCTCTCGGTCCGGCGACGGCTGGTCCCGCCCTCGTCGCCCAGGCAACCGCTCTCTCCCTCCGCCGCGCCGTCCCCGAGACGCCAGGCACGCCAAAACTCAGAGGGGAAGTCGCCCGCTGACAGTAAGTTTGTTTGAAAAGTTTTTTTTTTTTATCAGCAAAAATTAGGGCTGCAAAATATATTTTTATTAGTTTTTTTTATGGTCATCGCAATATCAGCTGGCGCTGATTGCAAAAGGTCGCGACATATCGCGATAGACACTAAGAGTTTTTTTTTGTAGTTGAAAGAAAATATCAGAAAACTGTGCTTTAAAGTGTATGTCATTATTTTTTTAGTAGTGCTTGTATTTTTCCAAGGTTTTGTCACCTTTTCTCATCTAAATGTTGTCCAGGTCCACGGCTGTTGTTTAGAAAATCTATCGCTGACATCGCTGTATTCTTCCTCCTTTTTATATACACTTTTTTTTTTCTACCAAAAAATTATTCGTGCTGGTTAAGGGGGTACATGGCTTAAAAAAAGTGTTCAAAGGGGGAACATTATTGAAAACGGCTTGAGAACCAGTGCTCTAAAGCTAACTCTGTCTCACTCACACATAACCCTGTACTGTAAATCTGCCGCTGTGTTGACTATGGGTCAAATTGACCAGTTTTTTAAATTTTTGTTTTATATCAGAAAATATTGGACGTAGAAATAAGCGCTGAAAATGTGTAGAAGAAAAATTTAAAAACAAACTGTGAAAATAGGCGTCAAAAGTGTTTTTTTTTTTTCCCCAAGGTTGATGGGAAGACAACACAAGGGTTAAAGCCAGGCTGAGTTCTTAATGAATCCTCTCGTCTGCAGCGTCGTTCGCCCTCTCACCTCCTGTCCACGTTTCTCCTCCAGAGTCGAGGTTTCTGAGCGTGAAGCGGGCGCTGCACACGGCCGTCCCCGAGCGGCTGCTGTCCCGGGACACGGAGCGGGCCGCCATCCGCTCCTTCCTGGAGGAGAAGGCCCTGCAGCGGCTGCCCGGCAGCCTGTACATCTCCGGGGCTCCGGGCACCGGCAAGACGGCCTGCCTCAACTGTGTGCTGCAGGACATGAAGGTACTTTAATAGTCGGAGTAATAGCAGAAATGTCTGAATAATAGCAGAAATATGTCTGAATAATACCAGAAATGTGTCTGAATAATACCAGAAATATGTCTGAATAATACCAGAAATATGTCTGAATAATACCAGAAATATGTCTGAATAATACCAGAAATATGTCTGAATAATACCAGAAATGTGTCTGAATAATACCAGAAATATGTCTGAATAATACCAGAAATATGTCTGAATAATACCAGAAATATGTCTGAATAATACCAGAAATGTGTCTGAATAATACCAGAAATGTGTCTGAATAATACCAGAAATATGTCTGAATAATACCAGAAATGTGTCTGAATAATACCAGAAATATGTCTGAATAATACCAGAAATATGTCTGAATAATACCAGAAATATGTCTGAATAATACCAGAAATATGTCTGAATAATACCAGAAATATCTGAATAATACCAGAAATATGTCTGAATAATACCAGAAATGTGTCTGAATAATACCAGAAATGTGTCTGAATAATACCAGAAATATGTCTGAATAATACCAGAAATATGTCTGAATAATACCAGAAATATGTCTGAATAATACCAGAAATATGTCTGAATAATACCAGAAATATGTCTGAATAATACCAGAAATATGTCTGAATAATACCAGAAATGTGTCTGAATAATACCAGAAATATGTCTGAATAATACCAGAAATGTGTCTGAATAATACCAGAAATGTGTCTGAATAATACCAGAAATATGTCTGAATAATACCAGAAATATGTCTGAATAATACCAGAAATATGTCTGAATAATACCAGAAATGTGTCTGAATAATACCAGAAATGTGTCTGAATAATACCAGAAATGTGTCTGAATAATACCAGAAATGTGTCTGAATAATACCAGAAATATGTCTGAATAATACCAGAAATATGTCTGAATAATACCAGAAATATGTCTGAATAATACCAGAAATATGTCTGAATAATACCAGAAATATGTCTGAATAATACCAGAAATATGTCTGAATAATACCAGAAATGTGTCTGAATAATACCAGAAATGTGTCTGAATAATACCAGAAATGTGTCTGAATAATACCAGAAATATGTCTGAATAATACCAGAAATGTGTCTGAATAATACCAGAAATGTCTGAATAATACCAGAAATGTGTCTGAATAATAGCATAACCCTCCTTACCCGTTTTCTAAAAGTTTCTCAGAATTTGGGGTTTCTTTCAACCAACTTTTCAAAAAATAACCTGGGTAGTTCCCTTACAACGCTCTTCCTTTCATTGAATTTAAGGGTTAAATGTGATAGCATTTGAAGAAAAAAAATGATAAAAGAAGGTTTCAAAAAGTGACAAATGTCGGAAAGAGCTTCAAAATGGCGCAGAAAAAAACATCGGGGGGAAAAAGTGACAAATACTTTTATAAATTTTGACCCTGAAAAACAAAGTTGCTTATTGGTCGACTGGAAGACAACACGAGGGGTAACGTGGACTCCCCTCAAGAGAAGAAACGGGACGTTTGAAGACGTCACCGAGCGCTTAATTAGAAAAAAAATAAACTTTTTGTCAACGTTTTGGTCTTTTTCGGCACTTTTTTTTTTCAGCGTTTTCTCTCTCTCTCGCTTTTATCCAAGTTTCTTGGGTCACTTTTTCCAAAATTGTCTATTTATTTTTATTTATTTATTCTTTCTCCAAATGCTTTAAAATTGAATACAACACAAAAATTCAATGCAAGTAGTGAACTGATAATTTACTTTACCAGTTGTACGGAACCATCCAGTTTTTATTTATTTTTTTTTTTTTACAATTTGGATGAAATAAACACAAATTTGTGATTTAGAAACTTTTTGAAAATGGGTTAAATCAGACCCGAGGACACCGGGAGGGTTAACAAAATGTAACGTTGGTTACAGTTTTCCTCGCTTGTTTCTCAGACGTTTCCAGAACGTTAGGCCCTGTAAAGAAGCCGGTCTGGTCCGGTTATTTGTTCCTAACGGTTGTTTCTGGTCCCTCCAGGCGGCGCTGGCGCCGGTCCAGACCGTGGTGGTGAACTGCATGAGTCTGCGGAGCTCCCACGCCATCTTCCCGCTGCTGGCCGACAAACTGCGAGCGCCCGGCGGACAGAGCGGGCTGCAGAGGTTCCTCACGGCCCCGGGGCCCGCTGTGTGAGTAACTAGTAACTAGCTGTCTAACTAGTAACTAGCTGTGTGAGTAACTAGCTGTGTGGGTAACTAGTAACTAGCTGTCTAACTAGTAACTAGCTGTGTGAGTAACTAGTAACTAGCTGTGTGAGTAACTAGTAACTAGCTGTGTGGGTAACTAGTAACTAGCTGTCTAACTAGTAACTAGCTGTCTAACTAGTAACTAGCTGTGTGAGTAACTAGCTGTGTGAGTAACTAGTAACTAGCTGTCTAACTAGTAACTAGCTGTGTGAGTAACTAGCTGTGTGAGTAACTAGCTGTGTGAGTAACTAGTAACTAGCTGTGTGAGTAACTAGCTGTGTGAGTAACTAGTAACTAGCTGTGTGAGTAACTAGTAACTAGCTGTGTGAGTAACTAGCTGTGTGAGTAACTAGCTGTGTGGGTAACTAGTAACTAGCTGTGTGAGTAACTAGCTGTGTGGGTAACTAGTAACTAGCTGTGTGGGTAACTAGTAACTAGCTGTGTGAGTAACTAGTAACTAGCTGTGTGAGTAACTAGTAACTAGCTGTGTGAGTAACTAGCTGTGTGAGTAACTAGTAACTAGCTGTGTGAGTAACTAGTAACTAGCTGTGTGAGTAGATAGCTGTGTGAGTAACTAGTAACTAGCTGTGTGAGTAACTAGTAACTAGCTGTGTGAGTAGATAGCTGTGTGAGTAACTAGTAACTAGCTGTGTGAGTAACTAGTAACTAGCTGTGTGAGTAACTAGCTGTGTGAGTAACTAGTAACTAGCTGTGTGAGTAACTAGCTGTGTGAGTAACTAGCTGTGTTAGTAACTAGCTGTGTGAGTAGATAGCTGTGTGAGTAACTAGCTGTGTGAGTAACTAGTAACTAGCTGTGTGAGTAGATAGCTGTGTGAGTAACTAGTAACTAGCTGTGTGAGTAACTAGCTGTGTAACTAGCTGTGTGAGTAACTAGTAACTAGCTGTGTGAGTAACCAGTAGAGTAGGGTCGCTGGTTCAAGTCCCTGTACGGAGTGTGGACTGGTAGCTGGAGAGATGCCACTTCACCTCCTGGCAGTGCCAAGGTGCTCTTGAGCAAGGCACCGTACCCCATAAAGTGTGTGTGTGTGTGTGTGTGTGTGCGCGCGCGCTCTAACGGTGTGAAATAACTACGCAGCTTTAAGTTGATTTTTGTCAACAGTAGTGTTGAAATAAAGACCTCAATCATCTGTAAATATGATTATCAGTTAAGAGAGAGAAAGCTAAGAGACTTCAGACGTGCTAGATCCATTCTGCTTGTGTTAGTTTTTATCACTTTGAGCTGAACACTTGATGTCTTTATGAGGTTTTATATATGGAGCATTACTGAAGTGAGCCTCTGCTTGGTCCTCAGGCTGCTGGTTCTGGACGAGATGGACCAGCTGGACAGTAAAGCTCAGGACGTCCTGTACACCATCTTCGAGTGGCCGTACCTGCCAGAGTCTCGCCTCTGCCTCGTCGGTAAGAGCTGCACCAACGACAACAAGCGCCACGATCACAAGTATCGCGCGCTGCACACGGAAAGACACGCATACCCTGTTGTGTTCCTAGGGTCAAGTCTGACCCCTTTCTCAAAGTTTTCTACATCAGGAATGTGTGTTTCTTTCAAAAGAATTGCCCAAAAATAACACAGATGGTTTCGAAGCAGGGTC
This sequence comes from Perca fluviatilis, assembly GCF_010015445.1. Lineage (NCBI taxonomy): Eukaryota > Metazoa > Chordata > Actinopteri > Perciformes > Percidae > Perca > Perca fluviatilis. The sequence continues at coordinate 8,087,371 of NC_053112.1, read as the reverse complement.
GACTGGGATGATGTTAGAGAGTTGAACACAGAAGCAGGCTGAAGAGGTTGTTTCTGGCGTGTTTGGGTCAACATTTAAAGCCGTTTTTTAAACTTGTAAACACTCGTGTACCTGCGAGATAAGATGGACGTCTGACCTCCTGAATCTCTTCTTTCTGTATCGTTGTTAATCACTTGTTTTGCACACATCTTCATGTTTAAAGTCAGAAAAATTTGTCTTTTTATGAATGTGGATTTCTGCACTGCACACAGTTTCGGATGACACACGAGAAGACCTTTTTTTTTTTTTTTTTTTAAATGTGATTTTATTTATCAAGAGTTAAACACGGAAGCAGATTTACACATCAGATTCTAAAAAAACTGGTGAAAGACATTTAGCGTTTCTTCAAAGACATAACTCAGGTTGTAGCTCAGGAGTAGAAATGTTCAAATTGACAGATGGTGCATCATAGAGACTTTAATTGTGCTGGATAGATAAACTGGATGGACTGTAGCTTAAGGATGGCACATGAATGCATTATTTAATTAAGGAAATTACGGAAAGGTAACCCAATCATATCAGTTTATTTCTTTAATCCATGATATAGTGAAGTCGGGGCAGGACTATATAAGCATTATGCTTCCGTCTGATCTTCCTTAAACTCCTCCTTTTTATGTTCTTTGGTCCAATCGGATTGTTTGTTTTAATCTTTGGGTTTTATCTTTTAGTTTCTTCTTGTCCAACATGCTGTTGATTGTTGGAAAGCTAGATAGATAGATAGATAGATAGATAGATAGATAGAAACCGATGAAAGGAACGTTCAATGTGTTTTACATAAAGTCAGTAAAGATCAGGAGTGACCTCGTTTGGTTGTTGTTGTTTCAGGGATCGCCAACGCTCTGGATCTGACGGACCGCATCCTGCCGCGGCTGCAGGCGCGCCCCCACTGCCGCCCGCTGCTGCTCCACTTCCCCCCGTACAGCCGCCAGGAGCTCAGCGCCATCGTGCAGGACCGACTCTCCCAGGTAGACCCAGACCGAGATATAGGAAACGCCCGCACGTCTTGGGTTAAATAATGTATAATTTAGTAATCCCGCAAGGGAAATTACAATGTTTTCACTCTATTATTAAACATACTACACACAGGCCTGAATTACACACTCCTGCTCAGGACCTAGATCAGTCCCTCCAGAGAAACCTGATTATGCGATCGCATAATTTGTTCAAATTCGCCCCACTTTCGCCGCATAAATTGCAGATTTCTGCGCAAAATATGCGGGGCTTGCATGATTTCATAACCCCCGCATTTTCTACTTTTTTTTTTTTTTTTTTTCAAGTGTTTTTATTGTTTTAGAGAAGATAGAATGCACAAAATTCAATGCAATAATACAGTGTCGATTATAACAAGACCTCTTTCTATTAACCCCATCCACAACAAAACCCTTATGCCGAGGAGAAGAGGATAAGGAAAAACGAATAAAAACAAGAGAAGGAAAATAGAAACATCAAAATAATAACAACAACAACAACAAGTAAATATAAAAAAAACACTATCACTCATGGTAACAAATAGTGTGATCATTATGCTTTACAATTCTTAGCCGTTACTAAGAGGGAAGTGCAGTAAGTCCTTCAAAGTAAGCCAGTAAAGGGCCCCAATTTTGGTTGATCCTTTAAGAAAGTACTTGATTTTTTTTCTATTTTTAAAAACATCATAACATCAGAAAGCCAAGTGGCAGCTTTTGGCGGTATAGACGATTTCCAGTCCATCAGTATTCTCCGCCGCGCTAATAAGGTTGCAAAAGAATCCCTGCATTTTCGTTGCAAAAAAGTCCCGTAATATATCTTAGCAGAAAGTTGAAAAAATGTTGCATTTACTTCACACAAGAGCAGCCGTTTCCCCCTGTTGTCATGGGAACGTTATGAAGTGACATCATCAAAAAGCTGCGTGTTGGAGGGGAATCACTTTTTTTCTCTCTCTTTTTCATCAAACTGCAGTTTTTGCAAGTTTCTGCAATTTTTGCAATTTCATCGCATAAAATTGCATAAATATCCCAGATATTCCATCGCATTTTTTTAAGAAAATCTGCCGCATAATCAAGGATTTTTGGCCTCAACAATCACAAAAAAACTCCACATTTTTCTGGAAGGACTGATATTCTGCCTTTAACAAATACTGCGCCCTCCCCTGTGATTTGGTTATTGCATAATAGTCCATATTGGGATTTTGATAAAATTGCGATTTTAATTGTGCAGCCCTAGCTGCAACGAACTATTACTTTCATAGTCTATTTATCTGTTGATTCTTTCCCGACTAGTTGTCTGGATCGGTTAGTTTCTACCCTCCAAACGTCTGGATCGGTTAGTTTCTACCCTCCAGACGTCTGGATCGGTTAGTTTCTACCCTCCAGACGTCTGGATCGGTTAGTTTCTACCCTCCAGACGTCTGGATCGGTTAGTTTCTACCCTCCAGACGTCTGGATCGGTTAGTTTCTACCCTCCAGACGTCTGGATCGGTTAGTTTCTACCCTCCAGACGTTTGGATCGGTTAGTTTCTACCCTCCAGACGTCTGGATCGGTTAGTTTCTACCCTCCAGACGTCTGGATCGGTTAGTTTCTACCCTCCAGACGTTTGGATCGGTTAGTTTCTACCCTCCAGGCGTCTGGATCGGTTAGTTTCTACCCTCCCAAACGTTAGCGTGACTCTGTGTCCTTCCTCCCTCCCCCCCAGGCGTCGGCCGAGGGCCTCCTGGACGCCTCGGCGGTGCAGTTCTGTGCCAGGAAAGTGTCGGCGGTGTCGGGAGACGCCAGGAAGGCCCTGGACATCTGCAGGTAACCTATCGCTCAACCTCCTTCTCCGTTTGGTTTTTAGAGCGCGAGACGCAGATGTCGTGGAACAAAAAGCTCAAATTAAATTCTATAAATCTGTCAGCTTTGCTTTTTATCAGATGAACTGAGAACCTGAGTTAAAGTGTTTGTGATTCATCCTGATTTCTGTGGAGCATCCTAACCCTCCTGTTGTCTTCCCGTTCCCATGGTTTTTTTCATCGCTTTGGTCACTTTTTTTCAAAGGTTTTTATGACTTTTCCTCAACATTTTTGTGACTTTTTCTATGTTTTGGGCACTTTTTTTGACTTTTTTGTAGGTCTTCTTTCAGTGTTTGACAATTTTTGCATTGTTTTTGTTTTTCCTAATGTTTTTTGTTTGTATTTATTTAATTTTTTTTAATCTTCAGCGCTTATTTCGGCGTCCCATATTTTTTGTTCTAAAAAACCTTTTGAAAACGGGTCAGATTTGCCCCGAGGGCGACATGAGGGTTAATAAAACATTAACAAAGTAATTAACCAGTGAATCTCAACGACACATACATGACTCTAAAAACGTTTATTAAAACTAATTATTTTATTCTATTTTAGGGTAATCTTAGTTTATTTATTAGCTTATTTTAAAGTGTCTGTCTTGCAGTGATTTTATTTACCGACTGGATGTGGGGAAACACAATTTAGTTTTTATTTGGAGCATAAAAACAACAAAATAATCCGGAATTAAATTAGAAAACGTAGATCTTCACCACTATTTTGGGTGTAGTGTGTTTTCTGCTGTTAAAGAGACTCTGGAGCTTCTCGATGACGTCGTCTCTGCTGCATCAGGCTGATTTTATGTGTTTGTGTTGCAGGAGAGCCGTCGAGGTCGTGGAGTCCGACGACAGGAAGAAGGCGTCGGACCCAAACGCCGAATCTAAAGGTGAGCGCCGCTGTGGCTCGCCCTCCGCTCGCCGCTTTAAAAAACAAACCAAACATCTGTTCTGAAACACGCTGTGACTGTTGAAACTGTGGCCGCTAACCGGAGCGCTTGTTTGTCCTTTTTGTCCTGGTGCAGCGTCGCGGGTCGGCCTCCCCCAGGTGGCGCGGGTCCTGTCGGAGGTCTACGGCGACCGCATGGCGTCCCAGTGCGGCGCCGGCTCGGACGGAGAGAGCTTCCCCCTGCAGCAGAAGCTGCTGGTCTGCTGCCTGCTGCTGCTCACACGCAACGGGAAGAGCAGAGAGATCGTCCTCGGAAAGGTGGGTCACCGAACGGGCCTCGTGGTGATGAAGAGGGGTGGGGAAAAATCGATACAGCATAGTATCGTGGTATTTTTCGTGGCAATACTGTATCGATACACAGACGCCAAGTATCGATCTTTTATATATGTGTTGGTCAGTCTGTCTGCTTGACAATCCCATTTTGCAGCAATAAAATGGAAGGGAGATGAACAGACAGGAAATGTATCTTTTTAGATAAAACAGATGTTGACAAAATTGTCCTTTGGGGACATCATTTGAAATTGGAAAAAATTTGAAGTTGGGGAAAAAAGGTAATAATTGCAATATATCGCAGAATATTGCAATATCGTTAAAATCGCAATAATATCGTATCGTGATGATATCGTATCGTGAGGCCTCTGGTGATTCCCACCCCTAGTGATGAAGAGGGAATCAGAATCAGCTTTACAGGACACGGTGTCAACAGACTTAAGGAACTTGACTCCAGTTAAGAGGGTTTCCCTCGCTGCAACACAACCAAATCTATGTATTCACCTCTATTCACACACACAATGAGGCACACTTTCAGCTGTGATTGAATTGTATTTCTTGAGTTCCTATATCGGCCAACTGTGATCTTGACATATAGGCTAAGCACTCTGTAGCAAATAACAATAAACCCACTATTAATATTAATTACATTATCTTAATGCAGTGTCACTATTTCAGGATGGAAATAATGCACCTCAAATACAAACGTTCTCCGACACGCACCCTAACAATGCAGCCCTGTTTCTGGGCAGAAATGTTGCCGTGGGGGGGGCCACAGTCAAATCAACAGAGGGAACACTGGGTTAATCTTTGCTCTTAAAGTACAACACTCACTTAATATATAAAGAATAAAAACAGAAATGACTGTAAGAAATATCAAAAAATACTGTTAAGTATACAGTATAACAATAGAATTTACAAGAAATATACAATAACCATTGAGTGGGAAGGAATGGTGCAATATCAGTGTCTGAGATTTAGGATTTAAATATAGCTATAGTGCAAGGCAGTTCAGTGCGATAAGATTAAAATCTACATGAGGTGGATGAGCAGAACAGGGGGGATTTTACTGTTGTTCATTTCAGAGTGACTGCTGGGGGAAAAAGAGAAGCTGTCTTTGGGATGCTTTTAATGAACTGAAGTCGGGGGCTTTCCTGACTCAGAAAGAGCCTTTTTTTTTTTTGCAAGACAAGGAGCACGTGGGTCTGCGTCCAGTGAAGGCAGCGAGGCTGCGTTACCTTATTTGACAGATGCCGCCACTGTTGCACCAAATGCTTCCTCGTGGGAAATTCTCGAGTGTGGTCTAGACCTACTCTCTCTGTAAAGGGTCCTGAGATCACTCCTGTTAGGATTTGACACTATAAATAAAATGGAATTGACAGAAATCTATGCGTGTGCCGGTCATTTCTGACAATTTAATAAAAATAACAGTGATAACATGCTTGAGTCAATAAAACCTCATTAACAAGACTTCTTAAAAAATATTATTTAAATACTACTGGTAAAATGATCTCTACTGCTCATAACATTCAGGGAAGGGAGGATAACGTGCTCTGGTTTATTGGCATTTCTTTAAACCAATCACAATCATCTTGGGCGACACTAAGCACCGGACGGAGTCACAGTGCCTCTGCAAAATAGCCTCTGGAAGGAACTTGTTTTGGTGGAACGTGTACAAGTTTTAATTTTGGCCCAGAACAACAAAGTTCGGTTGATGGGGACGACGACACTAGGGTTAAATGTCCAGCAGGCGGCGCTGAAGCTCGGTCTGAATTTTTTTTTTTTTTAATGTGCGTGCCGTGTTTAACCAGCTTTGTGTGTCTGTGTTGCAGCTCCACGAGGTGTACAGCCGCCTGTGCGCCCAGCGACAGGTGTCTGCCGTCGGTCAGGGCGAGTGCCTGTCTCTCTGCGGTCTGCTGGAGAGCCGAGGGATCTTCTCTCTGAAGAAGGCCAAGGAGGCTCGCCTCACCAAGGTACAAACACAGGATCAGGATCCCTCTGTGTGTGTACCGTTAGGTCCACTAACTGGTGGTTTGGGATTGTATTGTTTGATGTAATTAGTAATATTAAAAACATCAGAAAACTGTAAAAATTTTATAAAATGTCTGGTTAATAGTGGAAAACAAAAGTCAAAACCAATATTAACTACAATGTAGAGTTAAGAAATGGCAAAAATTTGACATTTTTGCTTAAACTATAGTTCCTGTTGGTTGATTTAATGGACTAATCGTTGTAAATCATTAAAGATCTGACTTAGATTATTATTCTAAGTGTCTGACAACATTATGGAAAGGATCCCTACAGAGATAGACCTTTAAAACCTGTTTGAGACGTTTCTGTTTAACCAGAAACTGCTGAGGTCACTAGCGCTAAACCCACCAGACTCCAGCTTTAAAAAAAACAAAAAAAAAACAGTACTTTTAGTGTGTATAGAGCCAGCATATTTTCACATGTAAATCAGTAAACTGTGTGTTTATTTCCACCAAAACTAGGAGTTGTGATGGTTGGAAAAGTGGAAAGACGACCTAAAAACGGCTTTTCATAGTTTTTATTTAGTTTCTGTCGACTTTGAATGAAATGTATTTTACGATGCTAAAATTACTGGTCTGGTGGGTTTAGCGAATGCAATTTTTTGTGGAGGTTTTTATGTTTTAATTTAACAGGTCGATCTCCTTAGAAATCCTTTCCATAATGTTGTCAGACATTTAGAATAATAATCTGAGTCTGTCAGCAGCAAAATGAGCACTTTTGTGAAGGTAAATACAAGCTGGACAATCGCCCTATTAACTCACATTGTAGCTTGTTTCTCTGCTGCCGACTGCAGCGATCTCCCTTAGTACTGGACCAATGTCAGAGATTGTTGTTCCCATCGGTCACAAAGACACAGGAAAGTAGGATCCAGGTTGAAAAGTCACCATTTTAATTAAACCGATAACCAATATGCATTTACAGTGAAAAATGAAAATCTTTTGGAATGTTAGAAACTCCAACACCAAACTTTGTTTAAATGCTTTAAGTAATAATGTCATAAAAGAGAAACTTTGAACATAATACCCAGTAAGAGAGTCAGATGGTGTTTTGGGGGGGGGCGGCATGAAGTCAGACTCAGTGGTGAGAGAAACCGGAGCAGAGGGACAGACGCAGAGCTGCAGCCGAGCCAAAATACAACACTTTTTAATTCATTCACTTTAAATCGGTTATCGGGGTGCTTACTACTTACTTCTACTACTTACTTCACACAGGAGCTGCCATTTTCCCCTGTTGCCATGGGAACATTATGAAGTGATGTAATTACGCGACGTGAACATCATTGAAAAGCAGGGTGTTTGGGGGGGGGGGGAAATCACTTTTTCCCCCTCTTTTTCATCAAACAGAAATTTCTGCAAGTTCCTGCAATGTCATCGCATAAAATTGCATAAATATCATATAGCATATTCCATCGCATTTTTTTTTAGGAAACGTACCGCATAATCGAGGATTTTTTTCCCCGCAACAATCACAAAACCTCAGCATTTTTCTGGAAGGACTGTCCTATAAAAGTGAAGGTCTAAAATGCCCCAAAAATATCTTTTTAAAAAACTTATCGGGCAAATAAAACGCTGCTACAGATAATCTGCAAACTGCCAAAAAAACCACCCGATAATCAGCCTATCCCTGAACCTTTCCATGTACACGGGGAGCGTTTGGGGTCTCCTGTAAAAGTAGGAATTTGAAGCTTTAATCTGAAACGTTGTTGTTGTTGTTTCAGGTGTTTCTGAAGATCGAGGAGAAAGATGTCGAGAACGCTCTGAAGGACCGAACGCTGCTGGGGAGCATCCTCGCTGCAGGACTCCCCTCCTGATCTCACCTTTTTTTGTTTTTTATGGACTAAGACATTTTTTCAACAGTTGAATTTTTTTTAATTCTCGTTTTTGCTGAGAACTTGTACAGTGTGTTTTTTTTTGTTTTCTCTCTCCTACTGATGTCGATGCTCAGTTCTCGAGTTGTTGAAGAATGTCGTTGAGTCACTGATGAATTTACAGCGTTTTGTTTCAGTTTGGATTTGAAACGTTTCCACGTTTTATGCTGTAAATAAACATGTACAGACATTTAAAATCAGATTTCTGTGATATTTCTGCCACAGCTCAGAGAAACAACCAAACTAAACAAATGCCAGCTTGTAGTTTGTATTTTTCTAAACCAAGGGTGGATTTTCTCATTTTAATGCAGACTTTTACTACTCCACTCATCACTATTGTCATGACTTAGAATTCCTCATGGGGGGGGGTGGAGACAGAAACTACACACTATAGCTTTAAGGAAATGTATTTATATTTAATCACAATTCAGATAGCCTAGAAATCTACACTCACCCTAGTGGCAGTAAATGTATTTTGTAGCCAGGGGGGGGGTCTAGCAAGTCTGTTGGCTTGCAAGCTGGAAAAAACAAAATCTGGTCCGGCCAATCACATCGTGAATAGTCGGTGGGCGGGGCTTATGGCTGCTGCTGGGAACAGCGGTCTTCTGGAAGACTTGGCGTTCAGCTTTTCTTCGAGAAAAGAACGGCACAGAAATCCTTCTTAAAAAAAAAAAAAAAAAAGGAAGATGTATTCGGAGTTTAAAGTTGAATCTATCAACTAGCGTTGCTCTGATTGGTTGTAGCGCTATCCTATTGCGTGCAGAGGGAATTTGAAAGACAACCGTTTATCCCGCCCTTCGGATTGAGCCCTGACCAATGGGGAGTTCCCAGACCTCAACATCTGGATGCGGGTCTGGCTGGTCAGGCTATACCATTCAGACACAAATGCATATCGAAGCTCGGCATAAGCAAAAACATGCAAAGCAAATAAAACGGAACGTACGACCGGACATAAAAACATAATTTTTAAAAAGGCGTAAGAGGAGCTACTCGAGTCCCGAGTGTGTTATCAAATCGGGAACATTTTAGCTAAATATTACTCGTCTTGAACACATTAGGCCACCGTAGCTAAGCTGTTCTTTTAAAACCAGTCAAACCACTTACTGTCCACCCGCACAGCCTCTCTGATTGGATTAAAGGGTTACCGGCAGCGCTGTGTACATGGGTCTGGTGATGCCAGACTCTCACCTGTGGAGAGAGAGGTCTGGTGATGCCAGACTCTCACCTGTGGAGAGAGAGGTCTGGTGATGCCAGACTATCACCTGTGGAGAGAGAGAGAGGTCTGGTGATGCCAGACTCTCACCTGTGGAGAGAGAGGTCTGGTGATGCCAGACTATCACCTGTGGAGAGAGAGGTCTGGTGATGCCAGACTATCACCAGTGGAGAGAGAGGTCTGGTGATGCCAGACTATCACCTGTGGAGGAGAGAGAGGTCTGGTGATGCCAGACTATCACCTGTGGAGAGAGAGAGAGGTCTGGTGATGCCAGATTATCACCAGTGGAGAGAGAGGTCTGGTGATGCCAGACTATCACCAGTGGAGAGAGAGGTCTGGTGATGCCAGACTCTCACCGAGAGAGAGAGAGGTCTGGTATGCCAGACTCTCACCAGTGGAGAGAGGTCTGGTGATGCCAGGCTACCACTGTGGAGAGAAGTGCGAGCGTGCTGAGCTATGCCGTGGAGAGAGAGAGGTCTGGTGATGCCAGACTATCACCAGTGGAGAGAGTGGTGGTGTGCCAGACTATCACCTGTGTGGAGAGAGAGGTCTGGTGATGCCAGACTATCACCTGTGGAGAGAGAGAGAGGTCTGGTGATGCCAGACTATCACCTGTGGAGAGAGAGAGAGGTCTGGTGATGCCAGACTCTCACCTGTGGAGAGAGAGGTCTGGTGATGCCAGACTATCACCTGTGGAGAGAGAGGTCTGGTGATGCCAGACTATCACCTGTGGAGAGAGAGGTCTGGTGATGCCAGACTCTCACCTGTGGAGAGAGAGGTCTGGTGATGCCAGACTATCACCTGTGGAGAGAGAGGTCTGGTGATGCCAGACTATCACCTGTGTGGAGAGAGAGAGAGGTCTGGTGATGCCAGACTCTCACCTGTGGAGAGAGAGGTCTGGTGATGCCAGACTATCACCTGTGGAGAGAGAGAGAGGTCTGGTGATGCCAGACTCTCACCTGTGGAGAGAGAGGTCTGGTGATGCCAGACTCTCACCAGTGGAGAGAGAGGTCTGGTGATGCCAGACTATCACCTGTGTGGAGAGAGAGGTCTGGTGATGCCAGACTATCACCCGTGTGGAGAGAGAGGTCTGGTGATGCCAGACTATCACCTGTGGAGAGAGAGAGGTCTGGTGATGCCAGATTATCACCCTTGGAGAGAGGTCTGGCAGGACAGCTGTAGGACAACTCAGGCTTTTATCCACCAGCCTCAAGAATGAGAATGTAACTTTTTTGGGGGGGGGCATTTGTAGGCACCTTTTTGGAAATTGATCTTAATGCCTTAATTAAAAAAATGAGGAAAAATCCCACCTTTAAGAACACCAATTTTCTTGGTGAATGAATAATGTATCGTAAATAAATAAATGTTCTTCCTTAAAATACAGGGGGCATAAGTCAGTCCACCCCTATGTTAAATTCCCATAGAGGCAGGCAGAGGTTTATTATTAAAGGCCAGTTATTTCATGGATCCAGGATACTATGCAGCCTGTAAAAATTCACTGTTACGCCCCCATCATCACATACCCTTCACCATACCCCCACATCACATACCCTTCACCATACCCCCACATCATCACATACCCTTCACCATACCCCACATCATCACATACCCTTCACCATACCCCCACATCATCACATACCCTTCACCATACCCCCACATCATCACATACCCTTCACCATACCCCCCACATCATCACATACCCTCACCATACCCCCCACATCATCACATACCCTTCACCATACCCCCATCATCACATACCCTTCACCATACCCCCACATCATCACATACCCTTCACCATACCCCCATCATCACATACCCTTCACCATACCCCCACATCATCACATACCCTTCACCAACCCCCACATCATCACATACCCTTCACCATACCCCCACATCATCACATACCCTTCACCATACCCCCACATCATCAAACATACCTTCACATACCATCATTACATACCAATATACCTTCACATCACATAACCCTTTTCCACCCATACCTCATCATCAACACACTTCACCATCACCACATACCCCTTTCATTCCTCATTGCATAATCTATATTACCTCCTCCTTCAATACACATAATCTTTTCATCATATACATTTCATCCACATACTTCACACATATTCATACCCCCACATCATCACATACCCCTTCACCATACCTAGAGACTGGCAGGTTTTATTTCAGTTAGCCTAATAGCTGGTTTGATTTGCATTGAGAGATGATCTTATGGAAAGTACCCCATGCCTATCTCTAGGTATGGTGAAGGGTATGTGATGATGTGGGGGTATGGTGAAGGGTATGTGATGATGGGGGTGGGAAGGGTATGTGATGATGTGGGGGTATGGTGAAGGGTATGTGATGATGGGGGGTATGGTGAAGAGTATGTGATGATGTGGGGGTATGGTGAAGGGTATGTGATGATGTGGGGGTATGGTGAAGGGTATGTGATGATGTGGGGGTATGGTGAAGGGTATGTGATGATGGGGGGGTATGGTGAAGGGTATGTGATGATGTGACTGATAGACTGAGACAGACAGAGTATAGACCTACATACAGTGACACATTAATAGATAGATAGATAGATAGATAGATAGATAGATAGATAGATAGGACAGGACAGTTTATGGGAACGTTTTAATGATCGTATCTGTAAAACCCAGATTATACATAATGCTACAGCTGAAGCCACAGTGGAAGTGAAAAAATACCACAACTATGCGTTTTTGCCCAGAACTCATGATCCCCTAACTTACTGGAAAGAGAGAGCAGTAATCTTTCCTCATTTGTATGTCCTTGCTAAAAAATATCTTTGCATGCCAGCAACAAGTGTCCCTTGTGAGAGGATCTTTTCAAAGGCTGGAGAAATTATCTGTAAAAAACGAAGTAGGCTAAGTCCTTCCACAGCAGAGAAATAAATATTTTTGAATGAAAATCTATAAAAAAGTGAGACATTGTGGCTTTATCTTTTATTAATATTCATTTTTATGACCAAAATAGCATTATGCACAGTGAGGAGTCTGCAAGCCTTACAAGCTTCACATATTAGAAAAATAATACAAAACAATAATACATTTTTTATTTTTTTAATGGCTCGTTATCAAGGTTGTTTCAGATCAACACCTGCCAGTGACCACTAGGTGTCATCGTTGAGACGGGTGTCGGATTGTTTCGAAGCCTCGACACAATATGACACATTTGCTTCAACTGTTTCATTGTTTCACGAAGCCTCGATCTGCCCACCACTAGTGAAGGGTATGTGATGATGGGGGGGGGGTATGGTGAAGGGTATGTGATGATGTGGGGGGGGCTATTTTAATTCCAAAGGCCAAGGGAACTTTATCAGGATGCATAGTATCCTGGATCCATGAAATAACTGGCCTTTAAAAACACAGACACAGTGGTTTTGCTATTTCTACCTTGGTGAAATATCGGAGTACTTCTTCTTCCACTGAAAGCTCAAACGTCAGCGTTATAATTTGGAAAAACAAAAGTTAAAAATTACGCAATAGCCAGACGAGTCTTCTGAACTCTGACGAATAAACTGAATTTGATGAATTGACTTTGTCCGTATTCAAAATAATAATCAGACACACAAACATGCAACTATTCAAATAAGATTTTATTCAAATTTGATTCATTCACAGCAAAGAGGATGAATATATATATATATATATATATATATATAAATATATATTTAAAATACAAACAGTGACTAAAAATGTAAACGTGGTTGAAGATAAAATATTCAAACTTATGATGATAACACACTAACTTAAAGCTTTATTAAATACAACAAGCACACAAACAGTCACTTTCTCCAACAGTGCATTTCACAAACTCCTCACACATAATATACACTATATATTATATTTTAGTGCCCATTTATTTTTAGCTTTAATGAGATTTTTTGCTCAACAACAGTTCAGATATGTTACTGTGATTGTCTGAAACATTCGGACTCTCAAAAATCAAATCATAAAACCACAAAGTTATCTGCAAATACTGAACCATTTTAATCTGTTTAACGTCACGTTCTTCTTTCTACCTGAGAGACGTTTTCTGAAAATCAGGACTTCGTTCTTTTTGATCTTTTAAAAACAAACTGTAAACAGTCATTGTATTACTTTATAATACTTTAAAAATAGAAGTAGTACGTCTGTGTTTACATTTAAAGTGCTCAAATTATGCTTTCCCCCTTTCCTTTATTGTGTTATATATCTTTGTTGTGCATGTTATAGGTTTACAAAGTGAAAAAGCCCAAAGTCCCCCCCAAAGGGACTTACCATCTCCAACAGAAAACACTGTTCACCAACTGCTCCAAACAGCTCTGTTGTAGTCCAGCCTTTACTTCAGAGACAGACGTGGTCACTTTGGAACACACGTTATAATGCTTCGCCTAGCTGCTAGCATGTGCGCCCTCATACTCTGCTTCTGACTGGCTAGTAGTCCTTACCTAGCTACTGTCAGGGCACACCCTCATACTCTGCTTCTGACTGGCTAGTAGTCCTTACCTAGCTGCTAGCATGGCACACCCTCATACTCTGCTTCTGACTGGCTGAGTAGTCCTTACCTAGCTACTGTCGGGCACACCCCTCATACTCTGCTTCTGACTGGCTAGTAGTCCTTACCTAGGTACTGTCAGGGCAGCCCTCATACTCTGCTTCTGACTGGCTAGTAGTCCTTACCTAGCTACTGTCAGGGCACCCTCATACTCTGCTTCTGACTGGCTAGTAGTCCTTACCTAGGTACTGTCAGGGCCGCCCTCATACTCTGCTTCTGACTGGCTAGTAGTCCTTACCTAGCTACTGTCAGGGTACACCCTCACACTCTGCTTCTGACTGGCTAGTAGTCCTTACCTAGGTACTGTCCGGCGCAGCCCTCATACTCTGCTTCTGACTGGCTAGTAGTCCTTACCTAGGTACTGTCAGGGCGCGCCATCATCTCTGCTTCTGACTGGCTTAGTAGTCCTTACCTAGGTACTGTCAGGGCAGCCCTCATACTCTGCTTCTGACTGGCTAGTAGTCCTTACCTAGGTACTGTCAGGGCAGCCCTCATACTCTGCTTCTGACTGGTTAGTAGTCCTTACCTAGGTACTGTCAGGGCACCCTCCCCATACTCTGCTTCTGACTGGTTAGTAGTCCTTACCTAGGTACTGTCAGGGGCGCCCTCATACTCTGCTTCTGACTGGCTAGTAGTCCTTACCTAGGTAGCACTGTCAGTGCGCCCACCATACTCTGCTTCTGACTGGTTAGTAGTCCTTACCTAGGTACTGTCAGGGCACCCCTCATACTCTGCTTCTGACTGGTTAGTAGTCCTTACCTAGCTACTGTCAAAATACAAATATCGTGCTTTCTGAAAATTAAACCAAGTAAACCTATTCTGATATAACTTCTAAATACAATTATGAACCTGAAAATGAGCAGAATATGAGCACTTTAAAAACCAAACTGAATTATCGGTGCGATTCATTTTTTTTGCCAAATGATACAAGATTTATTGGTGTTACTTTTCAGAAACACAAGAAAGTTGCCCCTAAATGTGTAAAATATCTTCATAATCGGACGCTATCTTTAAATATATTTTCTCATATTCCCTCGTTTCATTAGTGCATTCATAAAGCTACCAACACATGATCCTATTAGTTAACTACTCTTTTTAAAATTCTAGTTGAGCTGCCAAAAGTTTGAAAAGATGCCAGATATGTCGGGCTGAATGATGAAATGATGCAGCCGATAGGAACTAAACAGGAACAGAGCGATATAGAATACGTATGTAACGCTGTCGCACAGCGTTGAATAACGTAATTATAATAAACTTAAAGTGGAAATATAAAGGGCGAAACTGGACTTTAAGGAGTTTAGATAACATTCTGACGTTTTCTGTTAAATAATCTGCAGCTCTGACTTCCCCTGCTGACAGTTTAATCTCCGTTTAGTGAACTATTACAAACAGAATCGGGATTCAAAACGCAGCTCTGATCGTTCATGCTGACGACATTAAAGCCACAAACACGTCTCGGGTTTAAAGGAGAGTTCTGGTCGATTTCAACACGTAGCTCTGTTGTTTGTGGTCACGGAGGTCTGTCAGTAGCGAGAAAAACGAAAACAATCGGCGTTGCCTACACCGAGTTCTCCTCCTGCTCCAGTTAGCACCCAGGAGGCTGAAACGGGGCAGGTTTTAAACGAGCTTTTAGCCTCTTAACATGTTGGAGATGTAATTACAAGTGCCTAGCCATGTGAACTGATTCCTTCTGAGTGAACGCAGTGAATATGACTGCAGTAGATGTGAAAGAAATGCATAAAAGTCGTGCTAATTCATACCTCTGTTTAGTTCCGGTGTTGAGACGGCAAGACGAGTGCTTAGGTAATTACTGTAATTGTTGGGGTTAAAAAGTGAATATTTTTTTTTAAAAAAAAAAAATTTTTTTTTTTTTAATATTAGGGACCGTCTACAAACTACCACACCGAAAAGAGATACTAAAATATTTTAAAAAATAGGCATATGCTTATTTTTTAAATGTAAGTGCTGTAGTACAACTAGCAGGAGATAAGTCATAATTGAGGTAAGTTTGGAGACATTACCTTATTTAATCATTAAATTAAGGTAATGTTGTGTTTGTAAACCGGTCCCTAAGTCTTGCCGTCTCAACACGCAACTAAACAAGAAAATAAATTAAGCACAACATAGCAGACTACCAGGGAAAGAAAACAAAAAAAAAAAAAAAAAACAAAAGCACGAAAAATTTAAAATGCCAGGGATACAGTATGTTTTCAATTTACACCGTTTTCAAACAGAGCTGAATTAGCAGAACATTTATGCATTTCTTTCACATCTACTGCAGCCATATTCACAGAATGAATTAGACTTATTAGGAACCAACCGTGTAGGGCCAACTAGGTAGAGTGACGAGCTTCAGCCGGCGTTAAAAATCAGCAAAACATTCTCAGTGAATGTACGTGCATTCAGTTTTAAAAGTAAACTCACGTAATGTTCATGTGAATGAGAATACACGATGAACGTTAGCCCTCAGTTTGAGTCACGGTGACGCGACGATGACATCAACGTGTATTTACAATCTTCAGTTACATCAAACGGTCAGAAAAACAGAGAGACACATCCACACGGTCAAACGTTTCTACACTTTACGATACGAGTCTTATCGGTTTGATTTGATGGAAACAGAGGCGCTACATGATGTTGAAATGTATTAAAATGTATTAAAATGAATACTTCATTGGATGTAAACATTCCCTTTTACATCCTGTCCCGTTGGACATAAACCACAAACTGATTTTCAAGGTTTCGAGCAGGAAAATGTGAAAATAATTCACAATAAATTTTCTTTTTGGAGTAATTATTGATACAGTTCCATTTAAACTCAAGTAAATACTTGTTGCGTATTTACTGTATTACAGATTACGTTGTCTCCTAGGAAATTACAGACACTGACGTTCAAGGACTTAATTTGTTTACAAATGTTTAAAATTTTGTTTATTAGAACTGTACGAAGAAAAAATGTGCACGTCCAACAATTCCTGGATGCAGGTGCGTTGGAAAATATCGCAGACTTGAAAAAGGAAAGATCCCGCACTCTGCTCTTTGCTCAGCATCACAATTTATTAAAGAAACTAACGTTACGGCCCCCTTACTACTCTTGACGAAGGTCCAGAGGAACCGAAGGAGTGCGGGGTCGTCCCTTGTTGAGTTTATTAGGACTGAAAACAAGAAAAGAATTGGCGAACTGGGAAAGTGTTACTGAGGCAGTCGTCTCGCATTGCCAGACCTTCCGGGATGGGAGAAAAACGCGCTCTGGTTTATTGGCATGTCTTTAAACCAATCACAATCGTCTTGGGCGGTGCGAAGCGCCGGACGGAGTCACGGTGCCGCTGCAAAATCGCCTCGGGAAGGAACTTGTTTTGGTGAACGTGTGTACGTTTAAAGGTTGTTTTTAGTCGTGCAACAGAAAACTCAGATTGGACAGATAGTCTAGCTAGCTGTCTGGATTTACCCTGCAGAGATCTGAGGAGCAGTTAAAAGGTGCAGTAGGTAAGACTTATAAAACTAACTTTCTGTCATATTTGCTGAAACTGACCCTATGTTCCAGTAGAACTACATGAAGCAGGTCATTTAAAGAAAATATCTGGCTCCTCAGTCACCACCTACAGCCTGTAGTGTGATTTGCAAAAATCCACAGATCCCTGTTCAGATGCACCAATCAGGGCCAGGGGGTGGAGGGGGGAGGGGGGTGTGTGTGTCTGACTGCGTGTCAATCACTGCTCACGCACACGCATTCATTCTCCCTTGTGGGGGGAGGGGCTTAGGAGACCGTTTTGGGCTTTAGAGGAAAGCGGGGAGGGACTGAGAAGTTGTTGATGTTCACATTTTTAGGCTAAGTCCTGGATCTTCCAGTTCTACCTACGGCACCTTTGTCCTCCTAAATCCACCGGAGTTTACAACGGCAACACAAAGAAAGAGGAAGTTAACGGACATCCGGCCGAAAATGAGGGACATCCGGTGGTATTTCCAGCGGCACCGGAGCAATCCCGGAAGTGTAGCGTGGCGGATACGACTGAGGAGGTAAACCGCGCCAATCCTGACTAAACTTGTCTTGTGATCAGTTTAGTTAGCTGATGACAGCTTTAAACATTCCCACACTTGTTAAATGCATCACGCTTTAAGCTTGAAATTGTGCCTCTGCTCTTGAATATTAATGTTTAGTTTCATAAAAAGTGTATCGGATCCTTTACGACGTTGGAGAAGGCGGTCTTTACTCCAGAAAACTGGATTTCTGATCAAGCAAACGAGCTTCAGCTGTCTTAAGAAACATAAATTAACAATACTATAGTGTTGTATTTAAATTAATCTCACAAAAGGGATTATTTAAAACTTTTACTTTTGCATATTCACCCCCCAAGAAAGCTTAGCTCACATCCTCTTGTTACTGAATCTATTTGGATTCTTTTGGTCCTACAGGTGAATTCAGAATATTTAGAAATCAGGTTGGCGTTGCAGATTATTCCTCATTTTAAAATCAACGTAAACCAAGAAGCTGCATCTCGAAGAAAAACAAACATGAAACTGAGATTATCATAAAAAGGTAGCGCACTTTAAATATAGTTTCTACTCAGAAAATACTTTTAAGTATTCATTTTATTTGATAAATCTCTTTGTTTCTATGTAGTTTCTTCTAATCTAAACTTGAGTTTCAAAACAGTCAAATATCAAAAATACTCCAGTTTGGTCCGTTTTCTGCAGTTTCATGCTCAGAAATAAAATACATTCAAAGAGTGATTCGACTTTGTGTTTTTTCTTTTCTTTTCAAAATAAGAGCTTAGAAAGACATAATTCTCTCTAATCTGTTCATTATCAAACAGTTTATACATCAACACACTATTTCAGTCCATCACAGGGTTCAACATTAAGGGTTCGCCCGATGGCCCGGGGCAAGTAACGCTGCGTTCCAGGCAGCCCGTAACTCGTGTTTTCACGACCGTCTATCGGTGAAAGTGTCAGTCAAACCTGTAACTGATGCTGCGTTCCAGACACAGTTTTTAGCCCGTAAGTTACGGCTTCAAGTCACGACTCACGACTCGGTAGCTTTCCAGGCAAAGTCACCACAAACCCTTCTAGCTAGCGTTTGCTAGCGGCTACCTAACGTTGACGTTAGCTATCTAGGTTACTTTACGTTGCCTGTTTATGTCTATTTATTTCTACTTATAACTGTTAATAAATGGCGTCTGTACAGCATCAACGGGGGTCGCCACTGTTGTTTATGTGTGTGTGTGACGTCAAAAACTGTAACTGGGAGTCCAACCATCTGGTACCAGTTCACGGGTAGTAAGTTAGGGGTTTGACTGACGTTCCAGGGGCGCTTTCACGGGTAGAAGGTTGTTAAAACACGAGTTACGAGCTGCCTGGAACGCAGCATAACTCCCCGTGAACTGGTACCAGATGGTTGTTCTCCCAGTTACAGTTTTTGACGTCACACACACACACACATAAACAACAATGGCGCCCCCTGTTGATGCTGTACAGACGCCGGTGATTAACAGTGAGAAATAGAAATAAACAGACATACATAGGCAACGTAAAGTAATTCCACACATTGTAATCAAAACAATACACATACGAGCGTGTACTACTACAGGTTATGTTTATTAAATGATGCCCAAAATATGTCGCCGACTAGAAATCGCTGGCTAACGTTAGCGTTAGGTAGTCGCTAGCTAAAGTTAGCATTAGGTAGCCTAACCTGAACCCTGTAGCGCTACCAAATCGTAACTTACGGGCTAAAAATTGTGCCTTGAACGCAGCATAAAACACCAGGTCGGGCAAGTGACTGTAACAACCCACTTGTCTGTTCGGGCGTCATCGTTTTATAAATTTAGGTTTCTGTTCTCTTTACCCTGTCGGAGAATGCTTGTTGAATGACTTGGTCTCAATGTGCCGTTGGCCAATCAGGAGTTGAGGTGCGTGATGCTTTTGACATGTTTTGAACCCTTTCAATGTTGTTTTGCCACGACCGGACGAGTGATAAAAAAACCTTAACGTTGAACCCTGCCATCACATCCTGTTCAGTTTGTGTCGCTGCTGTCAGGGGGGGCGGGGGGCGGGGGGGGGAGGGAAAGACACATTTGAAAAGCGAAAAGAAAGAGAATTTCTTTTCAAATGACTCATAAATAAGTCAACCCGAATCCTGTTCACAAGTAATGATCCCCTGGGCGGTAAGGTAAAGCCTTCACAAGTCCTTTTAACACGGTATACAACTGTAAACAAGGTCATACTAAGGTTCACACCGCAAGTCTTAATGCTTAATTCAGATTTTTTTGCTCAGATCCGATTTTTTGGATCAAATAATTAATGCATACAATTTATACTATTTTTGGTACGTTTAATGACATATTCATTTTTCTTCTCATCTAGTCATTTATTTATTTTGCAAAATACTATCAGAAGTTCTAGCTGTCTTAAGCAACATAAATTACAAATATTTTAAGTTTTGCAATTTAATTAATCTCACAATGTGATTACCGTTTTTTCCGGACTATAAGTCGCACTTTTTTTCCTACTTTGGCTGCTCCTGCGACTTATAGTCAGGTGCGACTTATATATCAAAATATATATAATTTAACATGTTTTTACATGTTAATTCATACTGAAAACATCACCGTCTACAGCAGAGGGCAGCTGTGACAACTAGAACGCTGCTGCTAAAACAACTGAGAAAGAAAAGAGATAACAAACTGCAGGTAGTAAAATATGCAGCGGAAAACGGTACGAGCAGCAGAAAGAAGTTTGAAAGAGAGAAACTTGTGGGACTGGCGAAAGGTGACTCTAAGGGCCGTTACAGAGTCAACGCATCGGGATGCGTCGGCGTCTGCAAGCCTCACGATCGCCCGCCGCCATTATGCGTCGCGTAGCAAATAGTGTCGTCCCAGTTTTTGATACGCGACAATACTATGCGTTGTCGGTGGGGGCGACACTGCACGTATTGTACATTAAAAATAAATAATAATTAAAATAATAATAATTAAAAATATTGAATCAACATATCTGAGCAATTTCATCAAACATAGGACTACTGAGTCACATTTTTCGGTATGTATCAACGTTGTGTGTGTGTAGTCTATGCTGTGTGCCCTCCTCTAGAGGCGAGAGAGAGACCCAAATGTATCTATATATTTTTAAAACCTGTTAAACCATGTTTATGCGACCTTTTATTAATGTATTGGTCAGTGCTACCCAATCGTAGCATACTGTACTGGTGGGGAAACACGCCAGCATCTGATGAACAGAAGCCAGCTGCAGCTCTCTCCGGGAGGCAAAATTACGAATCCCACTATGGCCACGCCAAGACCCGCCCTACGAAGCAGCTTGATTGGTTAGGGTTAGGCATTTCACCTCGAGTGGTTAAGGTTAGGGTTAGGGGATTGGTCAGGGGATAGGACTAGCTATCGCATAGCGCATGGCGCCTGGCCAATAGTAGTGTGTGAATGCTATTGAAGGGCGGGTCTTGGCGTGGCCATAGTGGGATTCGTAATATCGCCTCCGGGAGGGTCTGGCTCTGCCGACCGAACACCGTGGAGCGCTCTGCTGCCCCCTGTTGCGTGGGCGGTGTATTGCATTTCACGCATCGCCCGTGACGCTTGGGTCTACTTGCGTCCGCTGTTTAGACTATGAAAGGGAGCGCGTCGCTCGCGTTGCTTGTTTGCGTTGCTTGTTCGCGTTGCTTGTTCGCGTTGCTCGCGTTGACTCTGTAACGGCCCTTACTGCGATGAAGAAAACAAAGAAAGCTAATCGGCTAATCGCGGGCTGAGAGCGAGATGGCCAGAGCTGGAGGAAGGAGTCGGGAGGGGCTCGTCAACGGTGCAGCTACGTCTCCACGCCTTTTAATACATCCATGCTCCACGCCCTGGTAGCTAGCTGTTCTGTTAATGTGTTACGTTAACAAACCGGACACCTACCGTATTCAGCCTGTTGTTCTGTGTGCTATTGTGTAGTTCAATAACTGTTAATGTGTTACGTTAACATACCGGACACCTACCGTATTCAGCCTGTTTTTCTGGGTGCTATTGTGTAGTTGACAGATGAAAAAAAAAAATTCTAAATAAATGCGACTTATAGTCCGGTGCGACTTATATATGTTTTATTCCTCTTCATGACCCATTTTTTGACTGAAGCGACTTATACTCCGGAGCGACTTATAGTCCGGAAAATACGGTAGTTAAAACTTCTAAACTTCTAGTAAGGTAAAAAAAAGGTGTGTAAGGACTTACACCCACGAGAGCTGGGATCACGTCCCGCGTGTGGAGATTTTTCAGCCGTTTTCTTTTTTGTTATTTTTTTTTAACCCTTCCCCGATGTTTCTTTCCTAAACACAACCCTTTATTGTTTTCCTAAGCGCGTTTTTGTCTTTTTTTCCCATTTTTTTGTGTTACTAAAGCCTTTCCCTGTGTTCTTTTCCTAAACCCTTTACAGGTCTCCCCAAAAAAATCAATCGGACAGCTGCAGCTGATTCAGAACGCTGCTGCTCGAGTCCTCACTAAGACCAAGAAAGTGGATCACATCACTCCAGTACTGAAGTCTCTACACTGGCTTCCAGTGCCTCAAAGAATTGATTTCAAAATACTTTTACTGGTTTATAAATCACTAAACGGTTTAGGGCCAAAATACATTTCTGATCTGCTGCTACACTATGACCCACCCAGACCTCTCAGGTGGTCTGGGACAGGTCGACTTGTTGTCCCCTGAGTCCGAAATAAACAGGGGGAAGCAGCGTTCAGTTTTTATGCTCCACACATCTGGAACAAACTCCCAGAAACCTGCAGGTCCGCTGCAACTCTCAGTTCTTTTAAATCTAAGCTAAAGACCTATCTTTTTGATGTTGCTTTTCTTTAAATAATCATATAATAATATAATAATTTCTTATACTGCACTGTAACTTTTATTCTTATTCTTCTTCAATTTTATTCTTGTCTTTTAATGTTTTTAAATTGTTTTAAATTGTTTTCTTACTGCTCTTTAATGTTTTATGTAAAGCACTTTGAATTGCCCTGTTGCTGAAATGTGCTCTACAAATAAAGCTGCCTTGCCTTGCCTAAACCCAACCTTTTTTTTAACTTTTTTTTTTCCAGTCGCGTGTGACGTTGTTCTCGCGATAGCACGCAACGTGGCGACGCCACAACGCGTGTATGTTTACATCCGCTGTATAACAGCGTAGACATACACGCGGATAGCTCAAAAATGCGTGCAGATAACACGCCACTTGGCTTTAGGAAAGTGGCGTGTACGTTTCCGCAAAGTCACGATGCCACGTCGATAAATGAATGACCATATATATGAACTTTAGATTAAACAGAAAGATTTTGGGGTGTTTCTTTTCCCCTCGACAGCAGCGATTCGCTCTAAAAAGACGTTGATGGACGATAACCAGACAACACGGTTCTCGCTTTGTCTCCCGACACCTGTTCCACCGTTTGGATATTTGCTCTCAAATAGTGAATGGTGGTTTTCAGGGGTTTTCGGGAGGTGGGGGAGAGTCCTGTCTCTACCTCAGCCGGGCGGAGAAGCAGCGCATGTACTCGGTCATCCAGCGGTCGTCCACCACCGTGAGCTGCGAGCGCCTCATCTTCTCCAGGTCGGCAGACCGAGCCCGGCGCCGCTCCACGTTGGAGCTGCGTTTGTCGGACTCCCGGCGAGTCTGGACGCAGGCGTCCGACGTGTTGCTCTGAGGGGAGAAACCAGAGAGAAGGAGAGCAGCACGCCACCGGGGCGTTTCATTATTAATGTCGGCAGAGTTTCTGGTGACTCGGCTTCACGGCTCCGGTGTCCTGTGAACGGGAGGGAGGCGAGCCGCTCTGAAAAAGACTAGACACTTTACAGCCTAACTCTTTAGCTGTTCCTCTTTTCAAAATGTTTTTTTTAAACTACATTGAACACCAGCATGACAAGGACATAGATACATTTAAGTGACATACAGTACAGGCCAAAAGTTTGGACACACCTTCTCATTCAATGCGTTTCCTATTTTATTTTCATGACTATTTACATTGTAGATTCTCACTGAAGGCATCAAAACTATGAATGAACACATATGGAATTATGTACTTAACAAAAAGTGTGAAATAACTGAAAACATGTCTTATATTTTAGATTCTTCAAAGTAGCCACCCTTTGCTTCTTTATTAATAAGGGAAATAATTCCACTAATGAACCCTGACAAAGCACACCTGTGAAGGTAAAACCATTTCAGGTGACTACCTCATGAAGCTCATTGAGAGAACACCAAGGGTTTGCAGAGTTATCAAAAAAAGCAAAGGGTGGCTACTTTGAAGAATCTAAAATATAAGACATGTTTTCAGTTATTTCACACTTTTTTGTTAAGTACATAATTCCATATGTGTTCATTCATAGTTTTGATGCCTTCAGTGAGAATCTACAATGTAAATAGTCATGAAAATAAAAAGGAAACACATTGAATGAGAAGGTGTGTCCAAACTTTTGGCCTGTACTGTATATCGATATCGTGATATGAGACTAGATATCGTCTTAGATTTTGGATCTCGTAATATCGTGATATGACATAAGTGTCTTTTCCTGGTTTTAAAGGCTGCATTACAGTAAAGTGATGTACTTTTCTGAACTTACCAGACTGTTCTATGATTTGCCTTTTCCCCACTTAGACATAATATCCACATTACTGATGATTATTTAAAATCTAAGTGTTAAGATATTTTGTTAAAGCACCAATTGTCAACCCTAGAATATCGCTTCAATATCGATATCGAGATATTGGGTCAAGAATATCGTGATATCTGATTTTCTCCATATCGCCCAGCCCTACATTTAAGTGACAATATTCATATTTATATATATATATATATATATATATATATATATATATATATTGCTTTTAGTCAACAAATGCCATGAGAAGATATTCTAACACAGTGTGTACGAATATGAATAATTACAGATTAACTGTTATAGATTAAACTACCCAACGCTATAAAAAGTATAAGATTACCTTTGATCAGCTAGAACATGAAATGCTGCTTACACAGTAATGCTTTTGCAATAATAATCCAAAATCCAAAAATATGTCACACTGACAGGGTCATTCTGTTGCTGAATCGGTACTTTTTTTGTGAAATAGTGCGTTCATGTGCACCTTGTTAAACTAATGGTGCATTCAATTGTGCCTCGTAAACTGTGAGAAACTCAAACTGTTGTTGTAAAGTACCGTTCTGCCATCTAGTTGCTCTTATTGTGGCATTGTTAAAAAAAAAAAAATGTTTAAACTGAAAATGTAATCAAATTGTGACCTTAAAATTGAAAGACTAGAGAATGGACTGGAGAATCTTGAAACCCCAAAGTATGGAGCTTTAAAGGTCCCATAGCATGAACATTTCCCTTCATGAGGTGTTTTAACATTAATATGCGTTCCCCCAGCCTGCCTATGGTCCCCCAGTGGCTAGAAATGGTGATAGGTGTAAACCGAGCCCTGGGTATCCTGCTCTGTCTTTGAGAAAATGAAAGCTCAGATGGACCAATCAGGAATCTTCTCCTTATGAGGTCATAAGGAGCCACTAAGGCCTATATAAAAGAGACTTCAGATACAGTATTAGGGGACCACTAAGGCCTATATAAAAGAGACTTCAGATACAGTATTAGAGGACCACTAAGGCCTATATAAAAGAGACTTCAGATACAGTATTAGGGGACCACTAAGGCCTATATAAAAGAGACTTCAGATACAGTATTAGGGGACCACTAAGGTCTATATAAAAGAGACTTCAGATACAGTATTAGAGGGACCACTAAGGCCTATATAAAAGAGACTTCAGATACAGTATTAGGGACCACTAAGGTCTATATAAAAGAGACTTCAGATACAGTATTAGGGGACCACTAAGGTCTATATAAAAGAGACTTCAGATACAGTATTAGGGGCCACTAAGGTCTATATAAAAGAGACTTCAGATACAGTATTAGGGACCACTAAGGCCTATATAAAAGAGACTTCAGATACAGTATTAGGGGACCACTAAGGCCTATATAAAAGAGACTTCAGATACAGTATTAGGGGACCACTAAGGTCTATATAAAAGAGACTTCAGATACAGTATTAGGGGACCACTAAGGTCTATATAAAAGAGACTTCAGATACAGTATTAGGGGACCACTAAGGTCTATATAAAAGAGACTTCAGATACAGTATTAGGGGACCACTAAGGTCTATATAAAAGAGACTTCAGATACAGTATTAGGGGACCACTAAGGTCTATATAAAAGAGACTTCAGATACAGTATTAGGGGACCACTAAGGTATAAAAAGAGACTTCAGATACAGTATTAGGGGACCAAGGTTTAATATAAAAGAGACTTCAGATACAGTATTAGGGGACCACTAAGGTCTATATAAAAGAGACTTCAGATACAGTATTAGGGGACCACTAAGGTCTATATAAAAGAGACTTCAGATACAGTATTAGGGGACCACTAAGGTCTATATAAAGAGACTTCAGATACAGTATTAGGGGACCACTAAGGTCTATATAAAAGAGACTTCAGATACAGTATTAGGGGGACCACTAAGGTCATATATAAAAGAGACTTCAGATACAGTATTAGGGGACCACTAAGGTCTATATAAAAGAGACTTCAGATACAGTATTAGAGGACCACTAAGGTCTATATAAAAGAGACTTCAGATACAGTATTAGGGGACCACTAAGGTCTATAAAAAGAGACTTCAGATACAGTATTAGGGGACCACTAAGGTCTATATAAAGAGACTTCAGATACAGTATTAGGGGACCACTAAGGTCTATATAAAAGAGACTTCAGATACAGTATTAGGGGACCACTAAGGTCTATATAAAAGAGACTTCAGATACAGTATTAGGGGACCACTAAGGTCTATATAAAAGAGACTTCAGATACAGTATTAGGGGACCACTAAGGTCTATATAAAAGAGACTTCAGATACAGTATTAGGGGACCACTAAGGTCTTATAAAAGAGACTTCAGATACAGTATTAGGGGACCACTAAAGTCTATATAAAAGAGACTTCAGATACAGTATTAGGGGACCACTAAGGTCTATATAAAAGAGACTTCAGATACAGTATTAGGGGCCACTAAGGTCTATATAAAGAGACTTCAGATACAGTATTAGGGGACCACTAAGGTTCATATAAAAGAGACTTCAGATACAGTATTAGGGGACCACTAAGGTCTATATAAAAGAGACTTCAGATACAGTATTAGGGGACCACTAAGGTCTATATAAAAGAGACTTCAGATACAGTATTAGGGGACCACTAAGGCCTATATAAAAGAGACTTCAGATACAGTATTGATAGGGACCACTAAGGTCTATATAAAAGAGACTTCAGATACAGTATTAGGGGACCACTAAGGTCTATATAAAAGAGACTTCAGATACAGTATTAGGGGGACCACTAAGGTCTATATAAAGAGACTTCAGATACAGTATTAGGGGACCACTAAGGTCTATATAAAAGAGACTTCAGATACAGTATTAGGGGACCACTAAGGTCTATATAAAAGAGACTTCAGATACAGTATTAGGGGACCACTAAGGTCTATATAAAAGAGACTTCAGATACAGTATTAGGGGACAACTAAGGTCTATAAAAGAGACTTCAGATACAGTATTAGGGGACCACTAAGGTTATATAAAAGAGACTTCAGATACAATTAGGGCACTAAGGTCTATAAAAGAGACTTCAGATACAGTATTAGGGGACCACTAAGGTCTATATAAAAGAGACTTCAGATACAGTATTAGGGGACCACTAAGGTCTATATAAAGAGACTTCAGATACAGTATTAGGGGACCACTAAGGTCTATATAAAAGAGACTTCAGATACAGTATTAGGGGACCACTTTGCCTAATGACTGTAGAGTAAAAGTGTCTTCACTGAGACAAACACTCACGTCATTCGGCGTCCGTCTGACCTCCGTCTGTCTCTCGTTCCAGTCCAGTCGGCCGGACGGTCTCCGGTTCTCCTTCTCCTTGGTGATGACCGGCGGCGTGCTCTTCGCTCTCGGCGCTTTGCGGACGACTGCCGGTTTGTCGTCGTGGGAACTGTCCCGGCGTCCCGGCTCTGACCGAGGGGTGCGGCGCCGGGGACGTCGTTTCGGTCCCGGGTTGACGGGCTCCCCGTCAGAAGACGTGGTGTCAGCGGGGCCGCTGTCGGTCGCCGTGTCCTCTGAACCACCGCTGGCTTCATTCACACCGTTCTCTAGGACTGCTGGTTCGGACACAGAAAACACTGCAGGTCAGAGCGGTTACACACCGAGGAGATTATCGGCCGTGGGACAGTCTGGCGAGGTCGGTGACTCGAGTCTGTTCGGTGTGTCCCGTGCCGTCGTCCGTCTGGGGGGGGCTGTCGGCGTTCATTTTGGCCGACCTGACGTGTTCGGTCGGAGGCAGGGCAGTCGGGACTCACCCGGAAATGGCGAGCGCAATGAGGTGACTAGAGTCTCTCAAAATCTGACGAAAATCTTTTAAACTGACCTTTGTTGATCTGAAATGAAGACAGATTCAGCAACTGCAACACACCCACACACACACACACACACACACACACACACACACACACACACACACACACACACACACACACACACACACATACATATACACACACACATACATACATACACACACACACACGCACATACATACACACACACACACACACACAGCAGATACACACACACACACAACACACACACACACACATATATA
Organism: Perca fluviatilis; assembly: GCF_010015445.1. Lineage (NCBI taxonomy): Eukaryota > Metazoa > Chordata > Actinopteri > Perciformes > Percidae > Perca > Perca fluviatilis. Next base: position 8,058,916 of record NC_053112.1, on the reverse strand, counting down.
CACAGCACACACACATACACACGCACACACATATCCGCACACACACACAATACAGCACACACACACACACACACACACACACACAACACACACACACACACACACACATACATACACAACACACACACATATATACACACACACACAGCAGACACACACATACACACACACACACACAGACGCCACACTCACAGCACAGCAACATCAGTCAACCACAGACACGGACCACCAAGAAAGAGCTGACTGGCAGATCACACTCAGGCACTAAACTGAGAAAGGAAAAGGATGAAGGACAACAAAACAGACCATGGACTGGGTGGGCGGTGTGTGTGTGTGGGCGTGTGTGTAGGAGGGGTGTGTGTGTGTGTGTGTGTGTTGGCGAGTGGATGGAGTGGACATGGAAAAAAAAAAAGGGGGGGGGGGGGGGGGGGGGGGGAAAGAGAGAAAGGAGGAGGGGGGGGAAAGGGGGAAAAAGGAAAAAAAAATAGGGGGGGGGGGGGGGGGGGGGGGGGGGGGGGGGGGGGGGGGGGGGGGGGAGGGAGGGGGGGGGGGGGGGGGGGGGGGGGAGGGAGGGGGGGGGGGGGGGGGGGGGGGGGGGAGGGGGGGGGGGGGGGGGGGGGGGGGGGGGGGGGGGGGCCGCCCAGTCTTCATTTCAGCTCAACAAAGGTCAGTTTAGAAGATTTTCGTCAGATTTTGAGAGACTCTAGTCACCTCATCCCGCTCGCCATTTCCGGGCGAGTTCCGACTGCCCTGCCTCCGACCGAACATGTCAGGTCGGCCAAAATGAACGCCGACAGCCCCCGGGACACACCGAACAGACTCGAGTCACCGACCTCGCCAGACTGTCTAACGGCCGATTATCGGCCCCGTGTGTCCCTGGCTTTAGAGTCACAGAGGCAAATATTTTTGTTTTTTTAAGATTATTTTTTGGGGCTTTTCCCTTTACAGCGTTCATACGCATTTTAACCAATACTTTTCCATGACTTTTCCATGACTTTTTCGGCAAATTTCCATGACTATGTGTTCCTGAAAATGTCAGTCGACATTATACAATAAGAATACATATCTGTGTTAAAGTTTCCCCTCAGAGGTTTAACTATAAAATGAATGATAATGTCTGTGGTTCAGAGTGGGATTCATCATATCGCTCCCCGAATACAACGCTGAGGTTAAGACGATGCGGAAATACATTTATTAATCACATATTATTATTAATTACATATTATTATTAATCACATATTATTATGCTGTGTTAAAAAAAATGTAATTCCATGACTTTTCCAAAACTTTCTGGGTCTTTTTAAGTTTCCAAAACCTTTCCAGTGGTGGAATTTGCATTTTTCAAATGCCATAACTTTTCCAGGTTTTTTCAAAACATATGAACCCTGCCTTTATTACATAGAGACAGTGCATAGGCACGAAAGGGGGAGAGAGATGGGGGATGACACGCTGCAAAGGGCAGCAGGACGAATTCAAACCCGCGCCGCTGCAGGACTCAGCCAACATGGGGCAAATTTTTTTTATAAAAATATATATATATATATATATATATATATATATATATATATATATATATATATATATATCATAGATTTTCTGTGCATATGTAGCAGCAGGAGGTCTATTTTCCTTTTTTTTAAGGTGTTGACATTCATGCTGATGATTTGATTATAACCAAGTCTGATTATTGTGACTGTTATTTTAATACTTTGTCTGTTTGGTAGTTCAGTTCCATCTTAAGCCCTATTATATTGGCAGAAAGTTCAAATATGATAACAGACTGGCTTTCAGTGTATTATGTGGCTGAATATTCTGTATATAGACCTTCTAAAATCTGTGTTGGTGAAACTCAGAGCCGGTCCCCAGACACTCTAGCCGTCTGAAATGCATGCCATGGAAATGAGACACAATGGGCCTTTTATATCTGCAGCTCAGTGTCTAAACAGGAGCAAACAGTCCCATCTGATCACTGAACCTTTGGTCCAAATATTTTTAGCAACATCTCACCTGAAGTAAACCAGCCACTGGGCCTCTTTCCGTCAAGAGTGACGCTCACACAGGAGCACAAAGAAACTTCTCCCGGGGCTTCGTTAGATTATCCCAAAATATTTCAGGGAAACAGAAAACATTCTCTTCCACTAAACTAAAGCCAGTTGTACAAGTCTCTGTATTCTCATATGAAACACGAACCCAGGTGATATTAGAGTCCGGATCGACTGTCAGCATTCGGTTTAATGCATATTCATTAAGAGTTTCAGAGCCCCTGCACTCAGAGTGATTAAGTCAGCGGTTAGACTTTTATAATTAATCGTTAAGTCTGAGGCTGGGCAATAGATCGATGTTATATATGGTATTTTTTTTTACCTCTTTTGGGGTTGTGTTTCACATTTTTTGAGGGGGATGAATCCACCTATTCCAAATATTGGGGGGGGGCATAGTCTCGCATCGCCAGACCTTCCTCCACAGCGCTGCGGAGGAAGGTCTGGCTAGTCCACACAACATTCCAGGATGGGAGAAAAACGTGCTCTGGTTTATTGGCATTTCTTTAAACCAATCGCAGTCGTCTTGGGCGGGGCTAAGCCCCGGACGGAGCCACGGCGCCTCTGCAAAATAGCCTTCGGGAAGGAACTTGTTTTGGTGGAACATGTGGACGTTCAAAAGTAGTTTTAGTCGTGCAACAGTTAATTCTTAGGATGTTGTGTTGTCTGTGCTGTCATGTGTGTCCTTCTTTTGTGTCTAACCCTTTGTTGATCTCATGTTGAAGCTGATTTGATTTTATTCTATGTTGTGTTTATGTTGTGAAGCAACAGATTGTAGCACTATGTCCAAGACAAATTTCCCCTCGGGGACTATTAAGTGTATTCAGGGTTCATATGCATTTTAACCAATACTTTTTCATGATTTTTTGGAAATTTCCATGACTATGTGTTCCTGAAAATGTCAGTCGACATTATACAATAAGAATACAAATCTGTGTTAAAGTTTCCCCTCAGAGGTTTAACTATAAAATGAATGATAATTTATATGGTTCATAGTGGGATTCATAATATCAAAAACTTTCTGGGTCTTTTTTAGCCTAGAAATCTAGACGCACCCTAGTGGCAGCAAATTTATTTTGCAGCCAGGGTCAGTCTAGGCACTGTCCGTTGGCTTGCGAGCTGGAAAAACCAAATTTTGGTCAGGCCAATCACATCGTGTATAGAGTGGGTGGGCGGGGCTTATGGCTGCTGCTGCTGCTGGTGAACAGCGGTCTTCTGGAAGACTTGGAGTTCAGCTTTTCTTTGAGAAAAGAACAAAGAACGGCACTGAAATCATTCTTAAAAAAGGAAGATGTGTTCGGGGGTTTTGCCGACCGGATACGGCAAAAGTTTAATCTATCAACTAGCTCTGCTACCTTCTTCGTTGCTCTGCCTGGTTGGAGCGCTGTCCTATTGGTGCAGAGGGAATTTGAAAGCCAACCGTTTATCCCGCCCCTCGGATTGAGCTCCGTCAATGGTGAGTTCCCAGACCCAACATCTGGATGTGGGTCTGGCTTGTCAGGCTAGGTCTTTTTATGTTTCCAAAACCTTTCCCGGCCTGGAATTTGCATTTTTCAAATTCCATAATTTTTCCAGGTTTTTCCGAAACGAACCAGCCCTGTGTTTTCTATTCTGATCTAATCTATACGCCTATGAGCGGTGGTAACAGTCTCCTCACCTGCCGTCGCTGCAGCGTCTCCAACCGGTGCCTCTCCCACTCCCTCCTCCGTCTCTCCGTCCTCAGGAGGAGGTTTCGGCCTGGTCGGGCTGTGCTTCACCTCCGTGGGAGGAGGCGGCATTGGGAGGGACAGAGGGGCGATTTTGTTCCTGCTGAGCTTGGGCGTGGACCAGCCGCTGGACTCGGAGCTGCTGTCCCAGCCCTCCCAGAACCAGGGCTTGTGGGAGTGCTCCATCACCCGCCTGGTCAGACGGTACTTCAGAGAGTCCTCGTAACATTTAGAAAACGTCTCCCACCTGGGATCCCTGAACTTCTTCATATACTCTGTCCGGATTTTCTTGGTCACCATGGTTCTCGTTACTACTGCTCCTGTCTGGTTCTAGTCACTGCGGGAAAGCAGAGAAGGAGATAAAACAACGACATTTATAAAGTAAAAGACAGATCTGCAAGCCAGTGGTGTAGTCTAATGTGTTGGGTATACTGTTTGTATATGTATGGGCCAGGATGGGGGGCCATATCATAATGGTGGGGTCTGGGTGTCCTCCCTCAGGAACATTTCAAAGACTTCATTTCCTGCAGTCTGACCATAGACTGTATAATATTAACAATCTATGATTCTGACACGCTTTTATGCACCAATTTACAGTGGAAATACCTTTAAATTAGCCTATGCGAAGAAAAAACAGTAAAAAATATATGAAAATAATAATGCAAAGTATGTTCTTGCGTGTCATTGCTCATTTGTAAGTGGGTATATGGAAATCCTGGAGCTTTCTTAGTGGGTATACTGCGTATACCTGCGTATCACTTAGACTACACCACTGGTGCAAGCAGCACTCAACAGGATTCCCCCATAAAACATGACCCATCATGTTTTATGGGGGGGAACTGTAGTCTGCTTATTATCACAAGGCAAGAGAGAGGGGAAATTGCAAGTGAAGCAATCCCTACAGACTGTTTTCCCAACCATTAGAAGGCTTTAGACGCAGTAACCAAGTGGTTTTGGGCACCACCTAAGCTGAATGAATGTAAAATCAATGTAAGCATAAAAAAACTGTTTTCCTTTTCTTAGATCCAATGATTGTAGTGGGTCCCCAGTGGACTTCTATAGCAAGTTTTGTCTTTAAAGGGATACGCCACCGTTTGTTGAAATAGGGCTTATCACGGTCTCCCCTAGCTGTAGATAGATGGGCCAACGCATTTTTTGTGCATGCATCGTTTTAGTCCGGTGCAACACCACCGCTAAGTAGCGCCACCGCTACTTAGCTTAGCGTAGTGAATGGACTCCTATGTTGCCGGTTAGCATGTTGTGAGTAAAAGTGAGCCAACAAAAGACAAAAAAAAAACAACCTAATTACTTGCACTGAGACAAAAAATGCGCTGGCCCACCTATCTACAGTCTACCTAAGTCTTCCACAAACCAAAAAAAATCCACATAATGTAGAGCGAGCCGGTCATTAGAGCGAATACAACCCCGGCAGAGTAGCTTTATTACACAGCTACTTACCTAATAAATCAATAATTTGACACACAATATTGATTTAAAAACAACTGTATCGCTTCCGAAACGGTTGGAACCAGAGGTGTAGTCTACGTGATACGCAGTATACCCACTAAGAAAGCTCCAGCATTTCCATACACCCACTTACAAATGCCCAATGACACACAACAACATACTTTCCATCATATTTTGACATATTTTAAATAGTAATCTGTGGGTTTTTCTTTGCATAGGCTAAATAAAGGTATTTTAGCAGTGAATTGTTGCATAAAAGTGTATAGAAATTCAGGAAATGAAGTCTTTGATGCTGAAAATTTCCCTTGTGACGTGGTTTGGTCTACCTGTAAGCCCCGCCCACCTCCCACCTCCCACCACAACAGGTCTACCTGTAAGCCCCGCCCACCTCCCACCATAACAGGTCTACCTGTAAGCCCCGCCCACCTCCCACCACAACAGATTACCCTCAGAGCAGAGGCTTATTCTACTCTTACTTACTGCTGACTGTACTACTACTGCTAGTACTCATACTACACCCCCAACAACAGACCATCTATTTCTGTCAGGAGTCCTCCCGCCTACACATACATGTCACACTATTTTATTATTCAAATAGCTGTTATCTTTAGTGAAAATGAACTACATTCATTATTCATTTATCTGAGATGGCCTACATCTGATCCTAGGACCAAACCGGGACAACATCTATTTATTGGCAACAGCCAATTGTTGCTAATTTATTGCTGTATTTTTTGGATTTTTCTTTAACTGAAACACACTCTTATTTTGAAGGCTTTCATGTCCTCAGTCACACCCCAATAACATCGTATTTTCAGAATTTTTGCCTTTAAAACACTGCAAAAATGAAAATGAAAGCCAGTTTTATCTCCTGAAGATTTAAGAAAGTCATTAAGTGTGTAAATATAGGTTTTTAAAAGGACAGTTATCGTGTGAAAACAGCCTACAGCCATGTTCACCTGCTCCGATAAGCCCCGTTTGTAAACACGGTGAGGATTTATAGCTAAATGTAGGGCTAACGGTTAGATATTAAAGTCCGTTATAATTGTACTCACCCAGACCTCATTCCAGAGCGACCCGGTCGGATTTTAAACCCCGTTTGTCCCTTCGGCGCCACGGTCAGACGCCTAGCATCGCTCCGCTTCTCTCCGACTGACAGCAAACACCGAGAGCTGATTATTAGAGCCGAGCTACAAGCTAGCTATGGTAAAGCCAACAGCTTCCGGTGTAGACTTTCAGAATAAAACTACGAGGAAACATCAAACTCACCATTTCTATTCTCCCTTTTCTGTTGAAACACTTGGATTTCTGTTACGTTACTGTCCACATACGTGTGACCATACAGCGATTGAAAACGACTTTCTTGTTGAACTATTTAGGCCCCTCAAACGGAAATAATGTGGAAAAGTTTGCTATGCGATCTTTACCCTTATTTTGAAAGATGCAGGCTATACTTCCGGTACAGTCCTGATTAACTCCCGCGGGCTTGATGCAGCAGAGCGGATTATTTTGTAGTAATGAAGAATGAAATATGATTTCTTCCTAGTAAAGATGCAGAAACCGGACTGCGCATGCGTGCTCTGCCTCCATCTGTGGAGTGATGACAACAGGTGATCAGATCAGTTGAACTCATTTTACTGTTAAAGGTTATTTACTCCTTATAATGCTGTCTGGCAAGAAGAAAAGAAAACCTGGATGATGTCATAGTGATGTCATCGGGGTTTTCTCAACGTGGGTTTTTGGGGGTGAAACAAATGTATAACATAATTTTTTTTTTTTTTTTAAATAGCCTGCATTACAAACTCCCTGCCGCTGCCAAGGATGACTGTTGTTAAATCCTGACAATGTTTAGTTTGGCTCGCAGGTGCTGCTGGATTTATGTCAAACCTGAATCCTTTGTTTGTTTTGGAGATTTAAGAGCTCCGTAAAGTTTACTATGAGTCTCTGGGTTGGATTCAGAGCCGTGGAGAGGGATGTTTTTAACGCTCGATGGCTCACAGATAGACAGATACACATGGCTGATCATTCCAATCACTGTTTGGTATTCTTTATTTCTTTCGTTACAGCTGACAAGTAGTAAACGTTTCCTCCGGGATTTCCTCATTCTTACCTGTTCATTATATTATTTATTGGTTCATATCAGGGGCATACCGGGCATTGTTGTCAAACTCATAGTCTTAAAAAAGTCATAGTTTGTCTTTACCTATTACCACTACTAGTGTTACACTTATTTCTGGAATTCATGGTCAATAAACCTCATTAATATTAACTTATACCTACTTTCTGAGTTAAAAAAAAAAGCACAAATTATGAATTATTTTGACTAACAATTAAAATCAGAGGATGTGGAGTGGGTCACAGACTGGTATTATGTCAAAGTGCATATCAGGGACATACCGGGCATTAGTAAAAAAGTCATAGTTTGTCAGCATGAGCCTGTCTGTCTCTCTCAGCCGCTACCATTATACCACTTTGTCTACTGTACACCTGACTGTCTTATAGACTATATTAGCCCTCCTACACAATCTGGACTGTGGTCATATTCATAATAACATCTACATCTTATAACTTATTCCCTGTTATATATAGTTCTTAACATATATATATATATATATATATATATATATATATATATATATATATATATATATTTGTCAAGCAATTCTAATTCTATTATGTTTAAATTATTGTCTTTTCATAGTCATAGTTAATATTTAATAACTCCCATCATTTCACACAGTCTATCATAGCACCTTTAACTCTTTAAAGTGATTTTTATAACTTTTTATAACTCTTAACATTTCTGTGAGTGATTTTTATGTATGTGAGATATGTGTGTATCTAGACCCTATGTATGTTTGTTGTGTTATGGTTGTCTAAGCTACTGGATGCCTAAAATGTCCCTCGGGATGAATAAAGTATCTATCTATCTATCTATCTATCTATCTATCTATCTATCTAGTATGTCATTATAAAAAAGTCATAGTCTACTGGACATTTCCTGGACCCAGAAATTGTTTCCTATGAATTTTTATGAATGAAATGTAATTTACAGGCCTAGTGGATGAATTAAGCTTGGTTGCATAAACTTGCATATTGGACAATTTGAGTAATTAGCATAATAAGCTAATTAAGGGTAGACGCTGCAGGTGAATATCACCATGAATCTTCCCCAGTTGATTACTTACATTAAGCCAATTGCTTTTGCATTACAAATTTTCCCCCCCAAAAAAAATATTTTTAAATATGCAGATGACTCATTCTCGTATTAAGTGTACATATTCACCTGCAGCGTCTACCTTTGATTAGCTTATTACGCTAATTGCGTGGAAGTTTTAGCAACCAAGTTTAATTCATCCACTAGTTCTATAGATGACATTTCATTCATAAAAGTTCAGAGGAAACAACATTTCTGTGTTTAATATGGGGCCATTTATAGATTTCCAGTAGCTTTTCCTTTTGGGATTTTAAATAAAGTTTAAAGCCAAGATTATTTTTTGGGCTTTTCTGCCATTAATGGATAGGACAGCTAGGTGAGAGAGGGGGAAGACATGCAGGAAATAGTCATTGTCACAGGTCGGACTCAAACGCTGGACCTCTGCGTCAAGGCATTAGCCTCTCAGTATCCGTGCGCCTGCTCTACCCACTGAACCAACCCGGCCACGATGCCAATACTTTTGACTTTTACTTGTAACAGAGTACTTTTACATGTTGGCATTGCTTATTTTAACCCTTGTGTTGTCCTCCTTCTGTGTTGTCTGTAAAGGATAAAGGATCACCCCATTCTGTGTTACATCGTCTTAGACTTCATTCCAACCTATTACCACTAGTGTTACACTTATTTCTGGAATTCATGGTCAATAAACCTCATTAATATTAACTTATACCTACTTTGAGTTTAAAAAAAAAGCACAAATTATGAATTATTTTGACTAACAATTAAAATCAGAGGATGTGGAGTGGATCACAGACTGGTGTATGTCAAAGTTTAGTCAGCAAACAGTTTTGAAACCATTTTAATTTCTTTTCAAATGCTATAAAGTTGAATAAAAAACCCACAATTCAATAAGAGTAATGATCCGATCACTCATTTTACTTGCAAAAAGCGTTATTTTTTAGGCAATTTGGTTTTAAGTAACCTATATTTCTGATACAGAAACCTTGAAAACGGGTCCAATTTGACCCAAAGACAACAGGAGGTGTAGTTTGGATATAAAAACAAGATTTATATAACCTTTATTAAATAAAAAAAGGTGTCTAGAAAACCTAAAGAAAAAAACATCCAAAGTGTTCAGAATGAGAAATAACAGACAGCAGTTTGTAAGTGAAAATAAATGGACTTTATTTGTCTTATTGTCTTGTTTTTCTTTTTTTGGTCTTTCCTAACATTTTCTCCTTTTTCCTCAGTTGGTCCGAGCTGGAGCGTGTCGTACCTCAAAGCTTTCACAATCAACATATTAAAAACATTGCATGACATAACAAAAGGAATAAATAAACATATGTACAGTTTAAGCCGCCACACGATTGATGTAGAAGATCTCGTTGTTTTCGTGTTATTCGTGTTATTGGGCGGCGGCCGCGTGTTTAGAAGCACTTGCGGTGGACGATGCTGGGACCGGCCTCGTCGTACTCCTGCTTGCTGATCCACATCTGCTGGAAGGTGGAGAGGGAGGCCAGGATGGAGCCGCCGATCCACACCGAGTATTTACGCTCCGGAGGGGCGATGATCTGCACGAGAGAAGGACATCAGGTCGGTGGATTTTTTTTTTTTTTTTAAATCGCCTCACAGCTAGGGCTGCACAATTCATCGCAACTTTATCGAAATCGCAATATGGACTATAGTGCAATATCCAAATCACAGGGAGGGAGCAATATTTGTTAAAGGCAGAATATGTGTCAAACTGTTATAAAATGAAGTAGTGTGGAGCTGCAGAGACGTCCCGGCCTACAACTCCTATCCTACAGACTACAGAAAAACATCTTTGTGGGGGCGACCTCTAGTGAAGCTGTGACAGTTTGTCTAAATCCGTTTTGTTTTGTTCTTTTCTAAATGGGGTGCCAGCCAGGTCTCTCTCCTGACATCTAAGATAAGATAGTTCAAGGTTTAGGTCAGTTGTATTTTGTATGCTTAGTTTTGGATCTAGGTCAAACCACACAAGCGCGCACATATAAAAATGTACACCCTATACACATTAAACAACGAAAAGATAAACCCAACAAAACACAATGCACATGTGCGCCCCATGCAGGCCGAGTCCTTTGCAGCGGCCCAGGTTTGAATCTGACCTGCGGCCCTTTGCTGCGTGTCATCCCCTGTTCTGTCTATCCACTGTCACTATCGAATAAAGGGAAAAGCCCCCAAAAAAATTATCTTAAAAATCTTTCTTTTGGTACCGATTCTCGCAAAAATCACACTATAATCATTGTCATTTTAATATTTTTCAATGAAAATGAGAATAACAAGACAACAATGATCATTCCCTCCAATATCGTGAATCAAATTGCAGTATCAGTCAAAAATAATCACAATTAGATATTTTCCTCATATCGTGCAGCCCTACTCACGGCACATATTAGGGTTAGCAACTAACTAATTTACATAGTCCATTAATCTGTCGATTGTTTTCTCGATCGATCGATCGATCGATTAGTTGTTTGTTCTATAAAAGACTCTTTAATGCAACATCATGATGTAGCACTGCTGGCTGTCTCTGCAGTATGAGCCATCACTCGACAATATCCTGCACTATATGCATATTTATTTATTTATTACTCTGTTACCTCCAACTGTGCAATATGTCCTATCTATTCATCTGTATATCTGTGTATATATACACTGTCTGTTTATATAAGGATGTTTATTGTGTAAATATGTTTGTTTTATTACTATTATTATAACTAATTCTATTTTTTCTATTTCTTATACTTTATGTATACGTTTTCTCCTATGTCTACTTAATGTGTATCTGTGTTATTCTGATGTGTGTACATGGTTTTTCTTTTGAGCTGCTGTAGCACAGGACTTTCCCCAATGTGGGATTAATAAAGTCTATCTTATCTTATCTTATCTTATCTTATCCTAAAAGGTCAGAAAATTTTTAAAAATGTGGATCAGTGTTTCCCAAAAAGCCCCAAGATGTAGTCCCTCAAATATATTGTTTTGTCCACAACTCAAAAGATATTCAGTTTACTGTCACAGAGGAGAGAAGACACTAGAACAATATTCACATTTAACACGCTGGAATCAGAGAATTATTACTTTATTTCCTCATAGAAAATGACTCTAATTGATTAATCGATTGTCAAAATAGTCGGCGATTAATTCAATAACTGACGATTAATCGATTAATCTTTGCAGCATTTCTTTTCAATGCTTCCTTTTTTAAGTAACTGTTCATTTCTTACACTGCTCTGTAACTTTTATTCTTGTATTTCATGATTTCTGATTCTATTTTAGCAGGTTTTATTTTCCCTTTAATGGATGTTTGAAATTGTTTTTAACTGCTCTTTAATGTTTTACATAAAGAACTTTGAATGACCTTGTTGCTGGTTAAATAAAGCTGCCTTCATCGGTCATATTCAGGTGTAATTTCCAGGCGTCCACGTACTTCTGGCTGTATAGTGTTCGAACAACATCTGACGCAGACAGTTCGTTACCTTGATCTTCATGGTGCTGGGAGCCAGAGCCGTGATCTCCTTCTGCATGCGGTCAGCGATACCCGGGTACATGGTGGTGCCGCCGGACAGCACGTTGTTGGCGTACAGGTCCTTGCGGATGTCGATGTCACACTTCATGATGCTGTTGTACGCCGTCTCATGGATACCAGCGGACTCCATACCTGTCCAGGTGCACGGCAGAGACATTCAGGTTAGAAATGACCAGAATTCAGAGTGGACATTCTTAATTCTCCCATCTGAGGATGCTGAGACAAACAGTTCATACTACGAGGGCTGTACAATACGTTTTAGGCACAGACCGAATTGCTTCTAAAGCAGGGGTTCTCAAAGTGGGGTCCGGGGACCCCCAGGGGTCCTTGAAGGGGTTCCAGGGGGTCCCCAACACACAGGGAATCACTTATTTCCACTATAATTGCATCCATAAGTAACACAATGACAGATCGTATGACTATTTTGCTCATGGGTTTTTCCTTCACTTTCTGTAATAAAAATTCTATCAGGTAGGGGGACCCTGGGACAAAGTCTTATCAGATGGGGGTCCGTGGTCTAAACTGTGTCAGGTTAGGGGTCCTTGATGTGAAAAAGTTTGAGAACCACAGCTCTAAAGTATCAAGGATGGAAAAAATGTCTCGTTCAATTCCTAAGTAGTAAATCTCATCAGCGTCAGTGAGCCAATCCCCATGCAGCACGCTTCTACCAAGATCTAACAATGCTTGTGATTGGCTGTCTAACGCCACATGTCATAGAGACACGCAAGAAAAACTCTACGTTACACAGCCTCACGTAGTAGGAGCTGTAAAGTATATAACAAGATTTGTGGCGTAATGCAATTTCTTTTTGTCAAGCAAAAACAGTATAGTTTAGGAACCGGTGTGGAAGGCCTGGCATCGGTACCAGCATACGATACCCTCTGCCCTATATGCTACACACCGATGAAGGAGGGCTGGAACAGGGTCTCGGGGCAGCGGAAACGCTCGTTGCCAATGGTGATGACCTGACCGTCGGGCAGCTCGTAGCTCTTCTCCAGGGAGGAGGAGGAGGCGGCCGTGGCCATCTCGTTCTCAAAGTCCAGAGCCACGTAGCAGAGCTTCTCCTTGATGTCGCGCACGATCTCACGCTCAGCTGAAAACGGAGAGCAAAGATCAGACTTCTGTGCCCCAAACAAACCACACCACAATAAAAAGAAACAAAATCAGAAACTACTCAAAAAAGATCCAAGTAGGAGTGTTTTAGATGTTTCGAAGACGGGGTATTGATATCAAGACATCAAACTAGGGCTGCAACTAACAAGTATTTCAATTTTTGATTAATCGGTTGATCATTTTCTCGATTTGTGGATTAGTTGTTTGGTTTATAAAATGTCAGAAAATGGTGAAAAATGTGGATCAGTGTTTCCCAAAAAGCCCCAAGATGACGTCCTCAAATGTCTTGTTATGTCCACAAATCAAAGATCTTCAGTTTACTGTCCCAGAGGAGAGAAGGAACTAGAACAATATTCACATTTAACAAGCTGACATCTGAGAAGTTTGACTTTTTTCTCATAGAAAATGACAGTTGAAAATTAATGTAACCCTCCTGTTGTCCTCGGGTCAAATTTGACCCATTTTCAAAAAAGTTTCTATATCAGAAATTTGGCTTTCTTTTAACAAAATTGTCAAAAAAAGATAACGTGGATGTGTGGATGGTTCTATACAACGCTCTTCACAAGTAAAAAACATGATCAGTTCACTACTTGCATTGAATCTGGGTGCTTTATAAAAAAAGCTTTTATAAAGTAGATCAGAGGTGTCAAACTCAATTTCCCAGAGGGCCACACTGGAAACTAAGAGTGACATCAAGGGCCGGACATGTTTAGTTTATTCACAAAGTCAAGGATCTTTTACTGGATTATTGCGTGTCTCATATAGTCTTCTCACTTGCAGTTTGGTCCACATAAAGCCCCCAAAAAGTAACTTAGCCATCAAAAGAAAAAAGCGACTGGAAAAAAAAAGCGACTGGAAAAAAAAAAACGCCAGAAAAGGCCCCAAAAACATCGGAAAAAGTGGCAAAATAATCGGAAAAAAGGCACCAAAAGCTTCTGCAAAAGAGACAAAAACTTCAGAAAAAGCTACAAAAACTAGGCGGGCCGGATCAAAATCTGCAAGGGGCCAGATTTGGCCCGCGGGCCTCGAGTTTGACACGTGTGAAGTAGATGAAAAACAACAAAAAGCGCTGAAAAAAAAATCTACAAAAACATCAGAAAAAGTGACAAAAACGTGGAAGGAAAAAATAACAAAAATGTCTGAAAAAACGACAAAAAAAGTGTCAAAAAATACGACTAAAACGTTTTAATTTTGACCTAGAAAAACAAAATGTTGCATAGTTGAGGGAAACAAGGGTTAATAGTGGACAACTAACCAATTATTTGATTGATCTTTGCAACTCTACATCAAAACTGAATACATTTCCATTTCTGAGCCTTTTTTCGGGACACGTACAGTACAGGCCAAAAGTTTGGACACACCTTCTCATTCAATGTGTTTCCTTTTTATTTTCATGACTATTTACATTGTAGATTCTCACTGAAGGCATCAAAACTATGAATGAACACATATGGAATTATGTACTTAACAAAAAAGTGTGAAATAACTGAAAAAACATATGTTATATTTTAGATTCCTCAAAGTAGCCACCCTTTGCCTTTTTTGATAACTCTGCAAACCCTTGGTGTTCTCTCAATGAGCTTCATGAGGTAGTCACCTGAAATGGTTTTACCTTCACAGGTGTGCTTTGTCAGGGTTAATTAGTGGAAGGAATTTTTCCCTATTAAAAGAAAAGGGTGGCTACTTTGAAGAATCTAAAATATAAGACATGTTTTCAGTTATTTCACACTTTTTTGTTAAGTACATAATTCCATATGTGTTCATTCATAGTTTTGATGCCTTCAGTGAGAATCTACAATGTAAATAGTCATGAAAATAAAAAGGAAACACATTGAATGAGAAGGTGTGTCCAAACTTTTGGCCTGTACTGTACAATAAAAAGCTGCTGTATACGGTATTCTTTGTTAACCTAACAGGAGGGAAAGGGTTCATGTCTGCGGCTAACGTGCTTCTAGATGTTAGGATTTTAAAACTGTGGGCGTGGTGTGAAGCGTTTACCGGTTGTGACGAAGGAGTAGCCGCGCTCGGTCAGGATCTTCATCAGGTAGTCGGTCAGATCGCGACCAGCCAGGTCCAGACGCATGATGGCGTGAGGCAGGGCGTAGCCCTCGTAGATGGGAACGTTGTGGGTCACGCCATCGCCAGAGTCCAGCACAATACCTGAGAGCACAAACACAAGAGACGCAAGAGCTCAATCCACGTTCAACAGGCAGGAAGAGAGTTTTAGACCCCGTCTGTGATGAGAAATGTTACGTACAAATGAATGCGTCTCTTAAAAGGTCCCATGGCATGAAAATGTCACTTTAGATTACAGATTTCAGACTTCAGATACAGTATTAGGGGACCACTAAGGTCTATATAAAAGAGACTTCAGATACAGTATTAGGGGACCACTAAGGTCTATATAAAAGAGACTTCAGATACAGTATTAGGGGACCACTAAGGTCTATATAAAAGAGACTTCAGATACAGTATTAGGGGACCACTAAGGCCTATATAAAAGATACTTCAGATACAGTATTAGGGGACCACTAAGGCCTATATAAAAGAGACTTCAGATACAGTATTAGGGGACCACTAAGGTCTATATAAAAGAGACTTCAGATACAGTATTAGGGGACCACTAAGGTCTATATAAAAGAGTCTTCAGATACTGTATTAGGGGACCACTAAGGTCTATATAAAAGAGACTTCAGATACAGTATTAGGGGACCACTAAGGTCTATATAAAAGAGACTTCAGATACAGTATTAGGGGACCACTAAGGTCTATATAAAAGAGACTTCAGATACAGTATTAGGGGACCACTAAGGTCTATATAAAAGAGACTTCAGATACAAACAAACGGTGGCGTTTGTGTGACCCCACACCGAGTGACACAAGGTACACTTCTTGCTTTCTGGAAACATTGGAACAAATGTCTGTGTAAAAAAAGGCCGTAGTAACACTTGCTCTCCCTCCTGAGATGTTCGACCAATCAGTGACGAGAGAGTCATCGCTTTGATCTCCTGCCAATCACTCGCGCTCAGGCAGGAGAAGGGCACAGACCTTGCAGCTGCGAAACTGACTTTTCTTTATCTTTTCTTTCCCGTTTTCGGACTTGTTGAAGTGATGTGTGTAGCCCAGAACGTAAGTTTAAACTATTCAGTAGCTTTGCTAAACGGTCATGGGTTTTTACTACCTCATTATCTGTGTAACTGTTACAACTACGTTTATTTAGCCAGTTTTTCAGTAGTTATTACACTATGTATGTGTTTTTAATCTCTTTCATTTTATGAACTTTTCTCGTCTCGTCTGTGTTGTCGTCGTCGTGTTTCGTGTGTCTGAAATAAAAGCTGAATGGACCCACCGGTGGTGCGACCGGAGGCGTAGAGCGACAGCACGGCCTGGATGGCCACGTACATGGCGGGGACGTTGAAGGTCTCGAACATGATCTGGGTCATCTTCTCCCGGTTGGCTTTGGGGTTGAGCGGCGCCTCCGTCAGCAGGGTGGGGTGCTCCTCGGGCGCCACGCGCAGCTCGTTGTAGAAGGTGTGGTGCCAGATCTTCTCCATGTCGTCCCAGTTGGTGATGATGCCGTGCTCGATGGGGTACTTCAGGGTCAGGATGCCCCTCTTGCTCTGGGCCTCGTCGCCCACGTACGAGTCCTTCTGACCCATACCGACCATCACGCCCTGAGGGGGAGGGAGGAAACACAGGTATTTGTATACATATTGTATTGTATTTGTGTACCTGGTACCTGGTGGAGGGGAACACGGCCCCTGGAGGCATGTTCCCTCTCCATCGTGTACTTTTTTTAAATGTTTAAATTGGAGCAGTGTGTGACAGATGTAATGTGTCAGAGGGTACACTGTCCCATGCTTTTTGGTCCTGCTCCTCATTGGCAAACTTTAGGTCTAAAATATTTGACTGGTATTCCAGCCTGGACTTGCTATTTTTGGCTGCTCACAAATAACAAGGGCAATTCCAACTATAATGCGGCAACCATTGGAACTGGGACTGATAGTTGCCAAGAGACTGATATTGAGGGAATGGAAGTCTCCCTCTCCTCCCTCCTTTCAGGTATGGATCACCGATATGCTATCCATAATACAAATGGAAAAACTCCGCACTAGTCAAAAGGGACACGTTTTCCCCTTTCTTGGAACCCATTCCTAACTAATTTTGAAAAAGATAAAATACAGTAAACTAATTATGTTCCTGTATCAACAACCTTTCCTCCTACCACTGCACTAAGTATGACTGTAACAACTGGCAACAGCTGCATCTGAGCCCTGTTTGTTTGTTTGTTTAATTTGAAAAATGTACATAAATAAGAATATTACAAAAATGTTTAAATTGGAGATGGTCCGATAGCGATACCAGTATCGGTATCGGCTCCGATACCGCCTAAAACGCTGGTATCAGTATCGGGAAGTTTATGTACTGATCAGATACCACGTAATAAAGCCCTAAAGAAAATCTACGTTCAAGTAGTTTATTCGTGTTATTTTTCCGTTATAACTGACTGTCAAACTGGAGAATAAAAGAAAGTTCTGGGGCATTCATGGTTTGTGTTTGTTCATGTTTCACATTGAGTTTAACCTGAGCCAGACAGACAACAGAGATCCCAGCTGCACCCACACATCCATCCCTGTATGCTAAACAACTACAGCGGCTAGCTATGGCTATCAAAGAAGATAGTCTACATCCTCTGAATAGGGAATTCCAGTATCTTCCCTCTGGACGGAGGCTAAAAGTCCTTGGTTACAGAACTACAAGATTTAAAAACTGTTTTGTACAAACGGTAAAATGATTTGCACAAAACGCACAAGCACTTTGGTCATGTACTGTTTTCCATTCCTCTTTTATCTATGTTTTACTACCTGTTTTTACTATGTTTTAATGTTTTGTATGTTATGTTGGGGTCTACAAAGTTTTAAGGATGTCCTGCCTCTTCGACCGTAAAACTAGTTTACCTACGGGTACCAATAAAGTAACTTAAGATAGAAATCATATCCCATCCATACAGGGATAGTAGTATACAGTTGTTAAAACATAATAAAATATATGGCACACTGGTATCGGATCATTACTCGGTATCGGCCGATACGCAAGTTCAGGTATCGGAATCGGTATCGGGAAGCAAAACATGGTACCGGGCCATTATCTACTTTAAATGGATGCTCTTGTGTACCTGGTACCTCTCCATCGTGTAAGTTTTTAAATGTTTAAATGGATGCTCTTGTGTACCTGGTACCTCTCCATCGTGTAAGTTTTTTAAATGTTTAAATGGATGCTCTTGTGTACCTGGGACCTCTCCATCGTGTAAGTTTTTTAAATGTTTAAATGGATGCTCTTGTGTACCTGGTACCTCTCCATCGTGTAAGTTTTTTAAATGTTTAAATGGATGCTCTTGTGTACCTGGTACCTCTCCATCGTGTAAGTTTTTAAATGTTTAAATGGAGGCTCTTGTGTACCTGGTACCTCTCCATCGTGTACGTTTTTTAAATGTTTAAATGGATGCTCTTGTGTACCTGGTACCTCTCCATCGTGTAAGTTTTTTAAATGTTTAAATGGATGCTCTTGTGTACCTGGTACCTCTCCATCGTGTAAGTTTTTTAAATGTTTAAATGGATGCTCTTGTGTACCTGGTACCTCTCCATCGTGTAAGTTTTTTAAATGTTTAAATGGATGCTCTTGTGTACCTGGTACCTCTCCATCGTGTAAGTTTTTTAAATGTTTAAATGGAGGCTCTTGTGTACCTGGTACCTCTCCATCGTGTAAGTTTTTTAAATGTTTAAATGGATGCTCTTGTGTACCTGGTACCTCTCCATCGTGTACGTTTTTTAAAATGTTTAAATGGATGCTTGTGTACCTGGTGACGGGGGCGTCCCACGATGGAGGGGAACACGGCCCTGGGGGCGTCGTCTCCGGCGAAGCCAGCCTTCACCAGGCCGGAGCCGTTGTCACAGACGAGGGCGGTGGTCTCGTCGTCGTCACACATGTCTGCGGCTTCTGGAGGAGAAAGACAAAGGGGGCAGGGGAGAGGGGTGGTGAGCTTCTGTACAGCAGATACACTGGACATTCACCTGTACTACACATTTGGCTGAGTTTTACCTAATGGGCTGGGTGAAAATAAGGGATTCTCCAATTAAAAATGATTGGATGGAAGCAGAGAATTTTGTTCATATCAAAATGCAGCTCTACACTTAATGTCTGACCAAAATCTATTTTACTGCTGCTAACCAAAGTTTCAAAATAAAAATAAATTAAATAAATAACCTCTTTTTGATAGATTAATTAGCTTTGGCTGCTCATCACATTAACTTACACCCCCAGACAGACCTTTCTGTTGATTTAGGAAAATATACAGTTAGGTATTCCCTGTTTCTTTGATTTTTTTCTTTTCTCTTTCAACATTCCTTGTTGTATTCAAACCGTGTGAATAATAAAACGGATAATGACTATAACTCAGTCTTCGTAATCCTCCTCTCTCGGCCCGGCAGTGTCTGGGTCCTGTTTATCATTAAACCAGAGCTGTATAAAGTTTACTCAGCCTGTAATGACGTGTAGTTATTATACAACAAACAGAAACACCGTTAAACCATCATTAAGTAATGATGCCTTCAAGATGCTCCACATAATCTCCGACATCTGAACTGTGTCAGGAATACAGTATATAAACACAAAAAACAAGCTCGGTGTAGTTAGTAGGCTACTGTTTAACAACGTATGTCAATCTGGTTCCCTTCCTAAGGATGATTTCCATTATGCTTTTAGGCTTTTTTCACTTTTTTTTTTTAATCTTTACTATTCTTATTTTTATTTGACCTCAATACTTAGTCTGTAGGCTACCTCCCATTTACATTTTGTTAAGATTAATGGAAAAGGAAACGTGTTTTGATCGATGAAACGCGTTGGGGAAAAAAGATTTTGTAAATTAATACCTTACTGCTTTAAAAAAAAAGAGAAGGGAATTTTGGCTATTTAGATAATAATTAAGAAATCACAATTTGTACTGTAATCGATGACAAAGCTTACATGGTTTAACAATACATTTCGGTGATACAGAAAATCCTTATTTGCCCAGTTTTATGTGGCATTAATAGGTAAAAAGTTAGACTTTCCGACAGCGCCTGAATGCAGCAGGTCTGGCTCCCTGGCAGGAAGTTTCCCTGTCACAACAAAAAATGTCTAACCGTTGAAGGTGAACAGAAGCCGGCTGCGGTTCACAGCCAGCTCCCATCAGTTAACCACTCAGTCCGGATAATTCTCCATCTGTTTCACCCGTTAACATTTACAAAAACACAGACTCCATTACCCTCAACAGCTAATTTCACCTCTCTCCTTCTCTCCACCCGCCACCCCGCTTCTCCAAGCCGCTTACCTCTGCTTGTCTCCGGCTGTCAGTGAAGGATCTTTAACCGCTGCTGGTTCCAGATAGAGGGGTGACGGGCAGCGCCCACCGGGGTCCTTATATACTCTATCTCCTCCATACCACGCGGAGACGGTTTTTTTCTCCCCAGACAGCCGTTAGGAATGTCCGAGTATTCGACAGGAATTCTACCGATCCTCGTCGTCCATATTTGGTCGCGCGGTTGGGGAGGGAGGGCGGCGGGCCGGCCGCACGCAGGCAAGCACACACAGGGGCTCGCGCGCCGGGAGGGCCATATATGGAGAGGAAGCCCCCGCGAGTCCGCCGCGCAGCGCTCGAGCCCGTGTATGGAGCGAGACCAGACCGATCGTTTTACTGGCGCTTGTGGAGTAGGCTAGTACTAGGCTACTACTACTACCACCAAGACACACACACACACACACACACACACACACACACACACACACACACACACACACACACACACACACACACACACACACGCCCATTCAAAACTTTTAAGCCGAAGTCTGAGATAAAAAAATCTGACTTTTGTATTAGTTTGACAAAACATTTTTTGTTCAGTTTATTGGACACTGAGAAGGAAGGGCGCGCGCACGCACACACACTTTCCATGACATTTAGTATTTCTTTTGTAGTCCATCATGTAAAGATGGCAAACCCTAACCACTGTAAAAAAAAAAAAAATCATAAAAAATAAAATTATATAACAATTTACATGTAATTTGAACCATAATTTGACCCCATTTTTGGATGGAAAGTATGCCAATACATTAGTTGCTAAGTAACTGTTTAACTGGACTTTTCTGCCTCAAATTTGTGTGTGCTGCTACTTAGTAGGTAGTAGCTAACAGTTGGAAACATTTAACAGAATAAAGTTTTGTCTCAAACTTGTAATAAACGTGTAATAAGCGGCAAAAAGAGGCAAAAGTTCGGAGTAATAAACCTAAAGCAGATGTCCTTTAAAGGGTTAACAGTGAAAGGAGTTGATGTGCTGGCTGGAAGTAGTTGAACAGTCATATTTAGCGTAATTACTTTAAATTCAAGCAGCAGACTAACTTAAGTGTAGCTGCTTTTGTCAGCCGATCAGAGTCCTATCATCATGTGAAAAAAAACATGAATGAATATTGTTCTTAACTCGGCTTCTTCAGGGAGGATTATTTTAGATTATTTTTGGGGGGCTTTCCCCTTTATAAGATAGTGACAGTGGATCGAGAGAGATGGGGGATGACACGCAGCAAGGGGCAGCAGGTCGGATTCGAACCCGCGTCGCTGCAAAGGACTCAGCCTGCATGGGGCGCACGCTCTCACTGGGTGAGCTAGAGAGAACACCCTCATTTACATGTATACTACTATCCCTGACATTTATTTTAGGTTTGTTTGGAAGTCATGCTGCTCAGCTGGAACAACAACATCCACGCAGCAGCTGAGCGACGGCCACGCTCCGGTTTCTAAAACAAGAGGGTACGGGTCTGGGGTCTGGGGTCTGGGGTCCGAGACAGAATTCCTCCGCGAGACTATAACAGACTGAGCCCCAACAGCCCCGGCTGTGTTTACCCAACTGTTAACGGAGACCACCGAGGTGTCGGGGTGGGGTGGGGGGGTAAATGGAAGATGAAACTATGGCAGCAGACCGTTAGTCAGTTATCCCTCCTGGTGTCCTCGAGTCAAATCTGACCCATTTTCAAAAAGTTTCTATATCAGAATTTTTGGTTTCTTTCAACCGTGTGTGTGTGTGTGTGTGTGTGTGTATATATATGTCTGTCTTTGTTCGTGTGTGTGTGTGTGTATGTGTGTGTGTGTATAGGCCTATATGTCTGTCTTTGTTCGTGTGTGTGTGTGCGTGTATGTGTGTGTGTGTGTATGTGTGTCTGTCTGTCTGTCTGTGTGCGTGTATGTGTGTGTGTGTATGTGTATTTGTGTGTCTGTGAGTGCCTGTGTGGGTTTGTGAGTGTCTGTGTGTGTTAGTGTATGTGTGTGTGTCTGTGGGTCGGTCTGTGTGTGTGTTAGTGTATATGTGTGTGTCTGTGTGTGTTAGTGTATATGTGTGTGTGTGTTAGTGTATATGTGCGTGTATGTGTGTATTTGTGTGTCTGTGAGTGCCTGTGTATATGTGTGTGTGTGTGTGTGTTAGTGTATATGTGCGTGTATGTGTGTATTTGTGTGTCTGTGAGTGCCCTTGTGGGTTTGTGAGTGTCTGTGTGTGTTAGTGTATGCGTGTGTGTGTGTGTCTGTGGGTCGGTCTGTGTGTGTGTTAGTGTATATGTGTGTGTCTGTGTGTGTTAGTGTATACGATGCGTGTATGTGTGTATTTGTGTGTCTGTGAGTGCCTTGTGTGTGTGTGTGTGTTAGTGTATGTGTGTGTGTCTGTGTGTGTTTAGTGTGTGTGTGTCTGTGTTAGTGTATAATAATGAGTGTATGTGTGTGTGTATATTATTATGTGTGTTAGTGTATGTATGCATGTGTATGTGTGTATTTGGTGTGTCTGTGAGTGCCTGTGTATGTGTGTGTCTGTGTTAGTGTATATGTGCGTGTATGTGTGTATTTGTGTGTCTGTGAGTGCCTGTGTGTGTGTTAGTGTATATGTGTGTGTGTGTGTGTGTTAGTGTATGTGTGTGTCTGTGTTAGTGTATATGTGCGTGTATGTGTGTATTTGTGTGTCTGTGAGTGCCTGTGTGTGTGTGTGTGTGTGTGTTAGTGTATATGTGTGTCTGTGTTAGTGTATGTGTGCGTGTATGTGTGTATTTGTGTGTCTGTGAGTGCCTGTGTGGGTCTGTGAGTGTCTGTGTGTGTTAGTGTATAAGTGTGTGTGTGTCTCTGTGTCTGTCTGTGTGTGTGTGTGTCTGTGTGTGTTAGTATATGTGTGTGTGTTAGTGTATATGTGTGTGTGTGTGCGTGTATGTGTGTCTGTGTTAGTGTATATGTGCTCGTATGTGTGTATTTGTGTCTGTGAGTGCCTGTGTGGGTCTGTGAGTGTCCGTGTGTGTTAGTGTATAAGTATGTGTGTCTCTGTGTCTGTCTGTGTGTGTGTTAGTATATGTGTGTGTCTGTCTGTGTGTGTTAGTATATGTGTGTGTGTGTTAGTGTATGTGTGTGTTAGTGTATGTGTGTCTGTGTTAGTGTATATGTGCGTGTATGTGTGTATTTGTGTCTGTGAGTGCCTGTGTGGGTCTGTGAGTGTCTGTGTGTGTTAGTGTATAAGTGTGTGTGTGTCTCTGTGTTAGTATATGTGTGTGTGTGTTAGTGTATATGTGTGTGTATGTGTGTATTTGTGTCTGTGAGTGCCTGTGTGGGTCTGTGAGTGTCTGTGTGTGTTAGTGTATAAGTGTGTGTGTGTCTCTGTGTTAGTATATGTGTGTTAGTGTATATGTGTGTGTGTTGGGTATCGTTTGTTTTTTTTCGATACTGGTGCTAAAACGATACTTTGGTGCTGGTGCCTAAACCGAAATATATGCAATATATTTATAATGTATAAAATATAAGAGAAAGGAGCACAAAATGACAGTTGGTGACATTAAAGAAGGGCTTGTTTATCGCTAAGATCGTACGGTCACAATTAAATGATTTAATAATAATGTCATCATAACAATAACTTATAACCGTGACTTATTTCACCAGTAAATTGCTGGTAAACGACAAAAACAAGCACCAGATGAGAAAAGGGTATTTTACAATAACTCTGAATGCACCACGAGGCTGGCGAGTTTCAAGTGAACGCACCGACTTATTGGGACTTTATCTTATTCACCGTAACCCCCAGAGTTAGACTAGTCGATACATACCCTTCTCATCTCCGTGCGTGCTGTAAAGCTGTCTGACGGCTCCAGCATTAGCTTAGCTTAGCACAGATCCTGCAGGTGACTGGTTCCAACTAGCCTACTGCTCCCAATTGTGACAAAAGTGACAAAATAACGCCAACATGTTCCTGTTTACATGTTGTGATTTGTAGAGTCACAGCGTGTACAAAAAACAACGTAACATGAGACACAGACATCTTCTTACCAGTAAACAAACCGGGAACTATATTCTCAGACAGGCTTGCTGCGAGCATATCACTCCGCCCAAGTACTATATTCTTCCGCCTGAGAATATAGTTCCCGGTTTGTTTACTGGTTAGAAGACGGCTGTGTCTCATGTTACGTTGTTTTTTGTACACGCTGTGACTCTACAAATCACAACATGTAAATAGGAACATGTTGGCGTTATTTTGTCACTTATTCGGAGCAGTAGGATTACTGGAACCATTCACCTGCCTGTTCTGTTATTGGCTGATGCCGCTGGAGCCGTCAGACAGCTTTACAGCACGCACGGAGATGAGAAGGGTCTGTATGGACTAGTCTAACTCTGGGGGTTACGGTGAATAAGATAAATTCCCAATAATTCGGCGTGTTCCTTTAACTACAACGGCAGCTACCGTCAGACTGTTATGGAAACTGTTAGGTCCCGCTGTTGGGATCCTCTACAGGGAAATACAGTCACACTTTACACCGCTCAACGTTAGCGGTCAGCATTTTAACCGCTGGGTTTAATCCAGCTACTAGCTAACGGTAACGTAGCGTCCCGTACAGCGATGCTTCTGAAAAAAAAAAAAAAGTCAGGCACCGAAATTTTCGTTCTTATTCGGTCTCGTTACTACCGTTTACGTCGGGGCATCGCGTTTCGGTACATGAACCCTAACCATAACTTGTCACGACAAAAACCGAACGACACTTACTAAAAGCAGCGTTATGTCATAAGTGTTTATGACATAACGCTTGTTTATAATGTTTATGACACGTTTATGACTTGTTTATAATGTTTATGACACGTTCATGTCTGTGTCATGTCACTCGCATGTAGATACCTTCAAGTAAAATGTAACCAAAAAGTTTTTAATTCAAAACTTTGACCAAGAAAGACAAAAAAAAAATTGCACGGTCGACCGGAAGACAACACAATGGTCTCATGTGACCTTGTTATTTGTACACGCTGTGACTATACAAATCACAACATGTTAACAGGAACATGTTGGTGTTATTTTGTCACTTATTGGGAGCAGTAGGCTAGATGGAGCCGGTTACCTCCAGGATCTGTGCTAAGCTAGGCTAGATGGAGCCGGTTACCTCCAGGATCTGTGCTAAGCTAAGCTAGATGGAGCCGGTTACCTCCAGGATCTGTGCTAAGCTAGGCTAGATGGAGCCGGTTACCTCCAGGATCTGTGCTTAGCTAGGCTAGATGGAGCCGGTTACCTCCAGGATCTGTGCTAAGCTAGGCTAGATGGAGCCGGTTACCTCCAGGATCTGTGCTTAGCTAAGCTAGATGGAGCCGGTTACCTCCAGGATCTGTGCTAAGCTAGGCTAGATGGAGCCGGTTACCTCCAGGATCTGTGCTAAGCTAGGCTAGATGGAGCCGGTTACCTCCAGGATCTGTGCTTAGCTAGGCTAGCGGTGGGTGCGTCAGAGAGTAACAACATGCACAGAGATGAGAAGGATATGTATGGACTTATCTAACTCTGGGGGATACGCTGAATAAGCTAAAATCCCAATAGGTTGGCGTATTCCTTTAAGTAGTACTTCCGGGACACGAAAACACCCGTTTCCTGGGTGAAAGTCATGTGTTTTCTACACTTCTTCCGGTAAAGGAACGCCGCTTCCACGCTTGAAAGCCCTGTGTTTGTTCTACACAGCAACAGTCAATGTTGTGCATACAGCAATAAATAAGTGGAATACATACAAATTACAGTGCATTACTTTTTGTAACTATATATACAGTACAGGCCAAAAGTTTGGACACACCTTCTCATTCAATGTGTTTCCTTTTTATTTTCATGACTATTTACATTGTAGATTCTCACTGAAGGCATCAAAACTATGAATGAACACATATGGAATTATGTACTTAACAAAAAAGTGTGAAATAACTGAAAACATGTCTTATATTTTAAATTCCTCAAAGTAGCCACCCTTTGCTTTTTTTGATAACTCTGCAAACCCTTGGTGTTCTCTCAATGAGCTTCATGAGGTAGTCACCTGAAATGGTTTTACCTTCACAGGTGTGCTTTGTCAGGGTTCATTAGAGGAAGTTTTTCCCTTATTAATAAAAAAAGTAAAGGGTGGCTACTTTGAGGAATCTAAAATAAGACATGTTTTTTATTATTTACACTTTTTGTTAAGTACATAATTCCATATGTGTTCATTCATAGTTTTGATGCCTTCAGTGAGAATCTACAATGTAAATAGTCATGAAAATAAAAAGGAAACACATTGAATGAGAAGGTGTATCCAAACTTTTGGCCTGTACTGTACGAATAGTTCATGAGAACAGCCTGAACTATTGCAGGTTTTATCTCACCAGATAAAAGCCGAACAGAACAGTTATGTGGAGCTCATCTCCCTAATCTAACCTACTTCCACTATTTTTAGGCGAGCTGGACCCTGAAAGCCATCTGCAGCCTCTGGAGCGGTGAAAAGTGGATCACAACGGAGGATCCTTGTCACGGTGGCAATCTATTTATAACAGACGTCTGCCCCTCGTCACCAAACAGGAGGAAGTCCTGACTAACGTAGGGCCACGGGATCAGGTTTCAGTCTCTTTCCAGGTCTGAAGGCTCCGATATCAGACGGCAGGAAGCCAGCGAGTCGACAGAAATTTAATTCACTGCAGTTCAGTACAGAAATAACCAAAACACATTTATTTAGAAAAGAGCATGTTTCAAACAAAGCTTGAAAATTATTACAAGTGCAGTAGCAGGCGTTACTGGGAGGTCAGCGGTCGTCACATCTGGGCTTCTAGGTAATGTTCATAATTGGCTCGAAGGACAAATTCAAAATAAGGTTTCGATTTCAAACCGCTCAGATCCTCCAGCTCCAGCAGCTCTTTGACGTCAGGCAGGTACGTCTGCAGAGAAACTCCTGAAACATAAAAACATCCATTTGTCATTGAACTGAAACTTCCAACTACTTGTAACCAGGGTTCAAAATTAGCAACGTTTACCAAATACTGGTGAAATATGCAAGTGGCTGGTAGATTTGCTTCACTCACCAGCCAAAAAACCCAATGGTAATCTATTGAGTGGCTGGTAATATTTGAACATTCACTAGCCGGTAGATGAAAAAGTTCATTTTGAAGCCTGCTTGGAACGTGTCGGTGTGCAACCTTCAGAAAGCTGCCTGTTTACACCACAGCAGCTGCTCTTTGTACTGCTGTTCTAACTTCAGACTTTCCTGTAGCTGGATAGATCATTTGTTTGGTCTAAATATGAATGCGGATAACATCAACAAGTGAGATGCTTGCAACAGTTGCAAGAAGAGTCCCTGCAACGTTCTTAACAGTTTTGTCTCGTCACAAATCTTTGTTCTGGACTGCCTTAACGAATTGAGGAAATTAAACGATGTACTTTAACAAACCTATACCTGAGCTGGTTGCTTGAGTGTTTTCTGCTGCAAAGTGCATGACGGCTACTAAGTATATAGAGTAGGATTTTCCAAGAGGCGAGAGCAAGTACAAGTATATACATTGGCACTCATAAGTTTATGAACCCATGCTAAAGTTGACGGATTTAATGAAGTTGACGAATTGATCTTAATGTCTTAATTTAAAAAATGAGGAAAAATCCAACCTTTAAAAACACCAATTTTCTTTGTGAATGAATAATGTATCGTAAATAAATTAATGTTCTTCGTTAAAATACAGGGGGCATAAGTATAGACACCCCTATGTTAAATTCCCATAGAGGCAGGCAGATGTTTATTTTTAAAGGCCAGTTATTTCATGGATCCAGGATACTATGCATCCTGATAAAGTTCCCTTGGCCTTTGAACCCCCCCCATCATCACATACCCTTCACCATACCCCCCACATCTCCACCATACCCTTCACCATACCCCCAACATCATCACATACCCTTCACCATACCTAGAGATTGGCATGGGGTACTTTCCATAAGATCATCTCTCAATGCAAATCAATCCAGCTATTAGGCTAACTGAAATAAAACCATGTCAATCTCTAGGTATGATGAAGGGTATGTGATGATGTGGGGGTATGGTGAAGGGTATGTGATGATGTGGGGGTATGGTGAAGGGTATGTGATGATGGGGGTATGGTGAAGGGTATGTGATGATGTGGGGGTATGGTGAAGGGTATGTGATGATGTGGGGGTATGGTGAAGGGTATGTGATGATGGGGGTATGGTGAAGGGTATGTGATGATGTGGGGGTATGGTGAAGGGTATGTGATGATGTGGGGGTATGGTGAAGGGTATGTGATGATGTTGGGGGTATGGTGAAGGGTATGTGATGATGTGGGGGTATGGTGAAGGGTATGTGATGATGTGGGGGTATGGTGAAGGGTATGTGATGATGTGGGGGTATGGTGAAGGGTATGTGATGATGTGGGGGTATGGTGAAGGGTATGTGATGATGTGGGGGTATGGTGAAGGGTATGTGATGATGTGGGGGTATGGTGAAGGGTATGTGATGATGTGTGGGGGTATGGTGAAGGGTATGTGATAATGTTGGGGGTATGGTGAAGGGTATGTGATGATGTGGGGGTATGGTGAAGGGTATGTGATAATGTTGGGGGGGGTATGGTGAAGGCTATGTGATGGTGTGGGGGGGGCTATTTTAATTCCAAAGGCCAAGGGAACTTTATCAGGATGCATAGTATCCTGGATCCATGAAATAACTGGCCTTTAATAATAAACCTCTGC
The DNA here is from genome assembly GCF_010015445.1 of Perca fluviatilis. Lineage (NCBI taxonomy): Eukaryota > Metazoa > Chordata > Actinopteri > Perciformes > Percidae > Perca > Perca fluviatilis. Next base: position 8,029,817 of record NC_053112.1, on the reverse strand, counting down.
CTGCCTCTATGGGAATTTAACATGGGGGTGTCTATACTTATGCCCACTGTATTTTAAGGAAGAACATTTATGTATTTACGATACATTATTCATTCACAAAAAAAATTGGTGTCCTTACAGGTTGGATTTTTCCTCATTTTGTATTTAAGGCATTAAGATCAATTTCCAAAAGATGATTTTTTTTATTCCTCTTTTTAGTCAACTTTAGCATTGGTTCCTAAACTTATGAGTGCCACTGTAAAGCATAGACTGTAAAAATAATGGATGAAGCTGCTGGGTCTGAAAAGTGAAGCCAAAGTGGAAGCTCCTTAAAGCTGCATTCTCTCTAACTTCCAGCAGGTGGCGACTCCACCGGCTCCAAAAAGAAATGTTTCTATAGAAGTCGGTGAGAAAATGAGCCTACTCCTCTCTTGATTTATCACCTCCGTAAACATTACATAAAGTTTATTTTTACACATAGTTCAGGAGCATTGTTGGAGGGAGCCTGGTAAGATTTTCATTGCCAACGATTGATTCTACATACTCTTGATTTCAATAATTATAAGCACGTCGTCTCGAACGTTATACCTTCTCAAAATCAGAGTGATATGATTTAGTCATTTAAAATACGCATCTGGTTATATTTTTTGGGATGAAATACAGTACAGGCCAAAAGTTTGGACACACTTTCTCATTCAATGAGTTTCCTTTTATGTTTTTATGACTATTTACATTGTAGATTCTCACTGAACGCATCAAAACTATGAATGAACACATATGGAATTATGTACTTAACAAAAAAGTGTGAAATAACTGAAAACATGTCTTATATTTTAGATTCTTCAAAGTAGCCACCCTTTGCTTTTTCATTAATAAGGGAAAAACTTCCACTAATGAACCCTGACAAAGCACACCTGTGAAGGTAAAACCATTTCAGGTGACTACCTCATGAAGCTCATTGAGAGAACACCAAGGGTTTGCAGAGTTATCAAAAAAAGCAAAGGGTGGCTACTTTGAGGAATCTAAAATATAAGACAAGTTTTCAGTTATTTCACACTTTTTTGTTAAGTACATAATTCCATATGTGTTCATTCATAGTTTTGATGCCTTCAGTGAGAATCTACAATGTAAATAGTCATGAAAATAAAAAGGAAACGCATTGAATGAGAAGGTGTGTCCAAACGTTTGGCCTGTACTGTACATGTCATGCAGGAATCTCCTGGCTGTACTTTGGTTGGTTTCTCCAACCCCAGAGTCTGGAACGGTTCTCACCTTCCTGGATGAGTTTGAGGAGGATCTTGACGAAGATGCTGTCCTTGGCGGCTTCCAGGGGGTCGTCCGTCCCGTCAGTGGAGGACCAGCTGGGAGGCACACGGCATTATTAAGTCACACAACACGTAAAAAACTAATAAATAACGGCGACGTGCAGTGAGCGCGGAGCACACAGTCGCTTATAAACGTTTATAAATCAGTGACTTCAAACTATTTTGAAAACAAAAGTTTGCTCTTTTTATACGAATGTCCCAGACTGATGTCATAAAGTGGCGTATGTATGACACTCTAATTCAGGGGTCACCAACACGGGGCCCGCGGGCACCAGGTAGCCCCCAAGGACCACATGAGTAGCCCTCAGGCCTGTTCTAAAAATGAAAATTTTATATTGATATTGTCTGTTTCCCACCTTGTTAAGTCATTGTTGATAATTATTGTGAGAAATCATTAAGGTGATCAGTGTATTCACATAGATGAGCGTCATTAATCATTAATAATCATATATAACTATCATTAATCATTAATAATCATATATAACTAAAGGCAAACTGAGCACATTTGTTATTTCAGAAGAGTGTATCAAACTGGTAGCCCTTCGTATGACTCAATACCCAGGAAGTAGCTCTCAGTTGAGAAAAGGTTGGGGACCCCTGCTCTAATTCGTATGCCATTTTGGCGTGTTATTAAGACGCATAATGTTGTGTTTAAAAAATAATGTGTTGAAAGTTTTTTTTTTAATCAAACATTTAAATATATGTCTGAAAAGATACATTAAAATGAATCCAACATTTTAATAGCAAAGATAAATTGGCCTATTTGTGGAGACCCCCATTTTCATTTACACATCGAAGATAGGCTTACTGTAGGTAAGGTAGCCACTATGGCAGCCGTACAGTTAGGCTTAAGGATTCACCGCCACTCATTTTCATCCATCCAGCCCAGTTTAATTTTGTACAGTACATGTAGTAAGGGGTCCCTAATAGGGTTGGGTACCGAAACTCTACGCCAACGGTCGTATTCGGACCGGATTAGAACGAAAATTTCGGTTCCGACTGAAATATTTTCCCTCTGTCGCTCCGGACAGCGGCAGACTGTAATGGAAGAAATTACATTTTAGCACAATTCGTTATATTTTTATGTTTTATTTCTACTTTAATTCTCTCACATTATTGAAAGACAGTTTATCTCAGTTTCTGCTTAACTGCTGAGACATCCAGTCTCAAACATAATGTGAGCACTGTTTGTCTGAACAGATAGGGGGCTACAAGGTCACCCTAAAAACTATCTCTAGTTTTCCCATGCCAGTTAAGATGTAACTCGGGGGGGTGAAAGTCGTACAGGGAGGAGGAGGAGAAATGGCTCCGAGATGTCTGCACGTGTATCAGATTATCTGTAAGAACTGTAGCGTCATAATAATCCAAGTGCGTGTGTGCTGTCACTCTGAAGATGCATATAAGCCTGGTGTTCTTGTGCACTCATTTGAGAAACTGACTCCACACTGGGCTGCGGCCTTTTGTGAAATCATGTTGCTCCTATATTTGCAAATATATATCTTTTAATAAAATACAAAAACCCAACTTGGTTCTAGTCTCAGACTGTCTTATTTGTTTCATTTTACTAAACTCTGAAAACTTCACCCCTGCTGCAAAGGAAACTTCCACTACAATTATACAAGACTCTTTTATTTTATTTTATTTCTTTCTCCCTTTTCTGCTGAGTGGCGCACGTGCCCGCTCGCGGTGTGAAGCGTGTGTCCGCGCTATTCTCCGACATGCACTCAACAATCACTGCTGATAGACGGCTTTTTGTACACGCTCCGAAACGGACGTAAAAATATCACACTTTCTCTGCGGTCCACCGTTAGCTAGCTACCGTAAATGTAGAGCTACTTTTAAAATGCCACATTTTTCCCTCCGGGCTGACCAAAACGGACGTGAAAGCATATTAACCATTCACTGACTGCACGTGATCGCTAGTAAACATATTACATTAAAAAAAACTAAATTTTTCAGTTTTTCAAGAATCTGTTTAGGAATCGGAATCGTTTTAAAAGTACCGGTTCGGCATCGGAATCGTAAAAATCCAAACGGTACCCAACCCTAGTCCCTAATCGGTCTCTCTTTCAGCTAAGGGGTCTGTAGGAGCCACATGTTGTTTATGGTGTCATTTATATTATTTACTGATTATTATATTGTAGGTGGTGGGCGTTTTCATCGCGGTTTGAGCGGAAGTGATAACATATTTGTTTGCTTCACTTGTTCACCTGGGTTTTTTGGGGCTTTGACAGAGAGGGTATGAGCCTGGGAGAGACACTATTTCAGCTGACCGCCACACTAACACTTATTTCTACTCACAAGGTAACTTTACATTTGGTAACTGCAGCGCTAGTTGTATTTTACGTGTGGAAGAAGAGGAATAAATCGTTGCAATACAATCTTCGAGCGCGCCACGGTGTGTTTATGCGTCTCTCTCAGGGCCTGATTTACTAACACTAGCGCAGTTTGCGCTGCGTCTGTTTATGCGAGTTCGGTAATAGCGCACGCTATCCATCCACATTTTGCGTAGTATTTATCAACCCTGACAGCCATCAGGCAATCAGCGTCTTTCTCCGCCCACTAGACCGTAGATTGTGCTGTAGCAAAGCGGTACTTGTGCTATGATATGAGTGCAGACTGCGATATTCCCACTGCTGATGCTACTGGATGCTATGACTGTTTGAAATGATCCTGATGCCAGTATCTGTGATGTAGGGAGGAGTTTAACAACTGCTGGAGTGGGATGTGAACGCTGAGTGGGAGATTCAATGTCATCTTTGATTTCTTCCAGTAACTCTAATATTGCACGGCTGCTTGATCTGTAACGCTAAATGATGTTGTGTTCACTGACAAAGTGTGATTCTTGTGTTAAAAATATTTTCAGCCTCGCCTATGTCTTCGTCTTGCTCAAATGACTGTTGCCATTTCACCAGCGGCATAAAGGTCACGAGGAAACTGGATTGCGGCTGGTTTAGACCTGTCTTTAAAGAGGCGGAGAATTTCCCCCCGCAGAATAGAGCCTCTTACTGACAGTCTTTGTAAACACCACGGGATATATAATTAGGGGCACTTTTGCGTTATCCTCCCAGCGTTTTCGGAACTCCCACTTTCCCCAACCCTACCCACGAACCATATTGAAAGCGCTACTTGTCTCTTCTCGCTCATGTGGCAGACAATCTGCCATTTTACCCAAGTGCGCCCTGTTTGTAAATAGCCCGCATCGGTTACGTCCGTCTTTGCGACCAATTAGCGCCTGGAAACAGGCGCAAACGGCTTGATAAATCTAGCCCTCAGTGTTTAGTCCCTGGCGGCAGCACTTGGTTGGACTGCTTACAGCCGCGACAGGGTCCTTGGTCTAAATCACGACTAGATAAACAGAAAAAATGACAGCAGTGTCTTACTCGTCTCTCCTGAGCGCTTTGCCGAAGATCTCACACTTCAGCGAGTCGATGTCCTCGGCTTCCTCCTGCAACACAAACGCAGAAAAAAAGTTGACTTCTAACCGCCGTCGAGACCCGACCGGTCGAGCGCCGAGACGGCCCGATGAATCGGGAGGTTACCTCGTCGATGTACTCCAGCAGATCCAGAGCTTTCTTGAAGTCGTACTCGTTGGCTCGCCTGTTGTCATCGCAGATGTACAACTGAGGAGAGGAGAAAAGAGGAGAGGAGGATGGTCATTCCCCGCTTTATGGCAGTAACCGGTTTCAGAAATGTTAAAAAAACGGGAAAGCTGGTTTCCTTCTTCGTGTTAAAGGAGAACTCCGGGCAATTTTTACGTTAATCTTGATCGCTATATGTATATCAGTACTGTCGATAGCAAAAAAAGCGAGCCGAATCGGTGCTAGCAACACGGAGCTGCTGCAGCTAATGCCGAGAGCTCCCACTCAGCTAAAACGGTACTCATATACATATAGCGATCAAGATTAACGTAAAAATTGCCCGGAGTTCTCCTTTAAGGGATTAAAAATAAACCCACTGGTAGATTTGCGCTGCAGAAGTCTGTTTTATTCTGTTATTAAGACTTTAAAAAAAAGGTACACTGTGTAGGAATTTCTCCCATCTAGCGGTGAAATTGTATTTTGCATTCAAATGAATAGCGCTCTCTAGCGCCTCGCTTTTTCAAATGCGTGTTGCAACTACGATAGCCGTCATGTGTCACGTTGCCATTTTAATTCCCTTTCTTTGGCGACGAGGATTCCTTCTCCTGTGGCTCGGTACGATAAGTCTGATCCTCCATTATGAACTAAAGGGCAGTGCAGGCTTTCAAATGTGCCGGGGACAAGCGCCTCTCACTGATCTCCTTCTCCGTTTCAGCTGGTTTCAGTCACGTGATGCTGGCTCTGAACAAAAACGCGTTGTGGATTGGCTAGACAGGTCGGCTAGTGCTCCATGTCCCTCTCAGCCATTCTGGTTTCTCAAAATGGCAGAACAACATGGAAGCGTCCTTGGACTTGCCCGTCCAAAATAAATACAGATAAGAAATTCTTCGCTTAGGAGGAGAAGTCAGCTCATTGGCAGAGGTCATTTTACACCAATGAGGACATATTTATGAATGAAGACATTGATTTTAGCTAGTAAAATACTTAAAACACTACACAGTGGACCTTTAAGAAGAAAAAGCACAACATTCACAATTTAAAAGGAACATTTTTGGAGAAAAACAAGATGCCGTACGATGAAAATAGTCACAGTTGCAGCCCTTAAACGTGCAATTTTGTCACATTTTCACTGATAAAAGCATGTTGTTGGACAAAAAACAACATGCTTTTATCAGTGAAAATGTGACAAAATTGCACGTTTAAGGGCTGCAACTGTGACTATTTTCATCGTTGGTTAATCTGTGGATTATTTTCTGTGTTAATGGAGGAGTTGTTTGGTCTCTAAAATGTCAAAAAGCCCCAAGATGACGTCCTCAGATGTCTCGTTTTGTCCACAACTCAAAGATATTCAGTTGACTGTCACAGAGGAGAGAAGACACTAGAACAATATTCACATTTAAGAATTAAGAAGAGATTTTTTTTTTAAACTTTTTTTATAAAAAACGTGACTCAAACCGATTAATCGATTATCGAAATAGTTGGCGATTAATTTAATAATTAACAACTAATCGATGCATCTTTGCAGCATGTTAACAGGGCTTTATTTACTTTGTTTTTTTATTTTCTGTGCATGTTAACATAGTTAATGACAGGAAAAGTGTTCTTCTGGTTGGAATTTTATTAATTAATATATAAGTTTAGTTTACATGTTCTCCCTCTTAAAACTTAACTTTTTTTCCTTTTTTGAGTTTCCACCTCCTTTGATTTCTCCTAAACACTCCCTTTTCATTTCTCCTTTTCTTCCTTTTTGTTTTCTTTTTTTAAACACTAAGGTTTTGTTGTTTGCTTTGTTGTCCCTTACTCCCTTCCTTCATTCCTCCCTTACTTCATTCCTCCCTTACTTCATTCCTCCATTCCTCCCTCCCTTCATTCCTCCTTTTGAGTTTCCTTGTAAACACTAAGGTTTTGTTGTTTGCTTCGTTGTCGCTGGTTGTTAAAGTGCATCGAACAATCCCAATAATTTGTAATCTCATGCAGATGTGTCCATGTGTTAACGGGTCTACTGTGTGTGTGTGTGTGTGTGTGTGTGTGTGTGTGTGTGTGTGTGTGTGTGTGTGTGTATTCACCTGTATGAGGTTGTGAGCGCTGAGCAGAGGCATGGTGTCAGGGTTCAGCTGCTTCTCCTCCAGCAGCTGTCGGGGCAGGGTCTCCTGGTGCAGCAGGAAGCGCTCCTGCTCCACGATGTCTGATGGGACAGATACATAGAGACAGCATCGAGGCTAGTTACAGGACAATGAACGCCACACGGCAACGCTAGTTACAGGACACTGAACGCCACACGGCAATGCTCCCCACTCCTTCTCGTCTATTAAGTGAAGTTCTTCTGGTTTTTCACCAGTAAGAAAAACGGAAAAGCTGCCAAATGTCATAAAAAGTCAGATCCTCGTTCTGTTAAGCAATAAAATGAAAGATTACACACTGGAGTATTCTGTAAGTTTTCAGTTTAGTATGTAAAGTACCAAATGTAATTATTCTGCTAAACTTCAAAGCTCTCCATAACCTTTCTAAGCGCCGCACAGAGCCGCTGCAAAATAGCTGTGCGAGAAAAAAACTCAGATTGGACAGATAGTCTAGCTAGCTGTCTGGATTTACCAACATGGCATCATGACTTTGCGTAAACACACACGCCACTTTCCTAAAGCCAAATGGCGTGTTATCTGTACGCATTTTGAGCTATCCACGTGTACGTCTACGATGTAAACATACATCCACGTGGCGTCGCCAAAACGCGGGACGCGATCCCAGCTCTCCTGGGTCAAAGTCCTGCGTTTTACCCCTCCTCCACCCCAAACAACCTCCTTATGCGGACTTACGTCCTTTCATACTACTCGCTACGGCGATAATTCACACGTAATGTAGGTTAATAGTGGCCGAACGGCGTTGATAAACATGCTAAAAAGCGATTATGCGTCTTGATAACACGCCACAATGGCATACGAACTGGCACGTCATACATACGCCTCTTTATGAGATCAGTCTGGGATTTACCCTGCAGAGATCTGAGGAGCAGTTACCCATAGTCCTCCTCTGTTTTTTCCGACCTACTATGATGTTTTTAAATCACCTTTTTTCGAGATACTATGCTATGACTGTTGTCAACATAATGTCTGTTCTGGCTAGGGCTGCTCCCTCTTAGTCGATTAGTCGACTAATCGGTCGTTTTGGTCTTAGTCAACTTAGATCTCTTTAGTCCATTAGTCGTGTTTGATGCTTTTTTTCATGCTGAATGACTTATTTCCAAGAAACGTACGAGCACATCTCTGGTAAACACAAAAATTAAGGGTTGACATTTTACCTAACAGATATCACCGTGAAACCTACTTTGATTACTTTCATTAAGGCAATTATTTGTTGTATTACGTTTTCTGAAATGTTGTGTTTAAATATGCAAAGGAGGCGTTATCTTATTCAATATATGCATCCTTTTGCATGACTCTTTGCGGAGAAACTCAGATTTACAGATCTGTCGATTAAATCAACTAATCGATTAGTCGATAAAATTGAATGAGTGTTAGTCGACTAAGAATTTCTTCGATCGAACACAGCCCTAGTTCTGGCACAGTGGCTCAGCGGTTAGCACTGCTCCAACAGGCAACCAGCAAGTAGGCACTGCAGACTCTGACCCAGGTTCGATTCCCAGTCCGGGCTGACCCTTTTTTCCGACATACTATACTTTATCGACATACTATACTATGTCTTTAGGTCACTTTTTGATCTAATTTACAAGGACTTTTTCAATGTACTTTACTATGACTTTTTTTATCCCTTTTTTTGGACATACTATGACTTTTTTTTTTAAACTTAAAATATTACACTATAATTTAATACATTGGTATTATTCAACATGTCAATGAAATTCATACTAATTAAAACCATTTCAATTTTTCAAACTATTCTCACTACGTCACCTTCTTCTTATGCAATAATGCCAGCAATCGGGTTCAGCTTTAGCTATTCAGCTTTTCAGCAGTCACAAGCATTTTCTGCAGGAAATGCATTTTCTAGTTTTACTTACTACTTGATTTTTTACTATTGATTTCACAATACAATCACAACACATTTGTTGTGATTGTATTATTCTTTTGTGTCCTTGGGTGTCTTGAAAGGCGCCAACAAATAAAATGTATTACTATTATCATTATCAGAATACTTTATTGATCCCCTCAGGGAAATTATTTTGTGTAACGAGCCTGCATCTGATAACCAGCTCATGGTTTTTACCGTCAACGTGTTTGTTGAGTTCGTCCTCATGCAGGTCGGACGCCAGCACCGTCAGCTTACTGAGCGCCAGGAGCGTCTTCTTCTTCACAAAGTAACGCGTCTCCCCGTTGGCCTGGCTGTAGAGCGTCCTGTTGGCCTGCAGACACACGAGACACCGCGTCAGTCACAGCATTATGATAGTTATTTAAAGTGCTCATATTATGCTTTTTCCCCTTTCCTTTATTGTGTTATATATGTTTTTGAAAAAGCCCAAAGTCCCCCCCAAAGGGACTTACCATCTCCAACACGCCCTCATACTCTGCTTCTGACTGGCTAGTAGTCCTTACCTAGGTACTGTCAGGGCACGCCCTCATACTCTGCTTCTGACTGGCTAGTAGTCCTTACCTAGGTACTGTCAGGGCACGCCCTCATACTCTGCTTCTGACTGGCTAGTAGTCCTTACCTAGGTACTGTCAGGGCACGCCCTCATACTCTGCTTCTGACTGGCTAGTAGTCCTTACCTAGGTACTGTCGGGGCACGCGCCATACTCTGCTTCTGACTGGCTAGTAGTCCTTACCTAGGTACTGTCAGGGCGCCCTCATACTCTGCTTCTGACTGGCTAGTAGTCCTTACCTAGGTACTGTCAAGGACACGCCCTCATACTCTGCTTCTGACTGGCTAGTAGTCCTTACCTAGGTACTGTCAGGGCACGCCCGCATACTCTGCTTCTGACTGGCTAGTAGTCCTTACCTAGGTACTGTCAGGGCACGCCCTCATACTCTGCTTCTGACTGGCTAGTTGTCCTTACCTAGGTACTGTCAGGGCACGCCCTCATACTCTGCTTCTGACTGGCTAGTAGTCCTTACCTAGGTACTGTCAGGGCACGCCCTCATACTCTGCTTCTGACTGGCTAGTAGTCCTTACCTAGGTACTGTCAGGGCACACCCTCATACTCTGCTTCTGACTGGCTAGTAGTCCTTACCTAGCTACTGAGCATGTGCGACTCCCAACAAAGATGGAACAGAAGTGAGATGTCTCACTCTGTAGCTAAAACAGAGAGCTCAACACACAGGGTGAAAAGAGGAGCTGCAGCAATGTGCAGTACAACAAAAATATGGTGTTTTCTGTAAATTAAACCATGTAAACCTATTCTATTTTCATGAAACTTGGTGGAAGGGTGTAACATGGGCCAAGGAAGAATCCATTACATTTTGGAGCAGATCCGAATCACAGGCCTCATACACAGACTTTTTTTCACTTTCGTTAAAATTAGTTTGTGCTACAAAGTCAAACTGTGGTTAAAACCAGGAAGGCTAATGAACACTTCCT
>NC_053112.1:7899402-8016902 GCF_010015445.1 Perca fluviatilis | reverse complement strand
ATACCCTTAAGAACTGAGTATTGTGCTACTTATATCCTTAAGAACTGAGTATTGTGCTACTTATACCCTTAAGAACTGAGTATTGTGCTACTTATACCCTTAAGAACTGAGTATTGTGCTACTTATATCCTTAAGAACTGAGTATTGTGCTACTTATACCCTTAAGAACTGAGTATTGTGCTACTTATACCCTTAAGAACTGAGTATTGTGCTACTTATATCCTTAAGAACTGAGTATTGTGCTACTTATACCCTTAAGAACTGAGTATTGTGCTACCTATACCCTCGAGAAGTGAGTTTTGTGCTTGTAAGTGATATTGTGAAAATCTGCTGCGTGCCACTGGCCCATGAGTTTGTGTCTTGTATTGTACTGCATCTGTAATATTTGTGTCCCTGTACTACTTTTCTTTATGTGGACATAAATAAATGGTTAAAATGTGTGTCTGTGTGTGTGTGTGTGTGTGTGTGTGTGTGTGTGTCGTACACTTTGGTAGTCGTGCACGTGGATGTGGTGCAGCCAGCTGAGGTGCTGGTGCGACTGCAGGAAGCTGGCCAGTTGCTGGTGCTGGGCGGCCGGCTGTGACAGCAGCTTCCCCCTCTTCCCCTTCTCCATGTACCAGCGGAACAGGAAGTCCGCAAAGTTCTGTGGCAGGAAGTGACAAAGAGGAAGTTGGTAAGCGGTCACATGGCTGTGTTTGAAATCACATACTACAGGGCTGTCAACAAATATTCTACATTTGAATACTGTGAGAGAGAGAAAGCAGCACTGCCGCGGCTGTCTGCCTGGTGCTGCCACCCTACACGTTTAGCTGTCTGTCTGCCTGGTGCTGCTACCCTACACGTTTAGCTGTCTGTCTGCCTGGTGCTGCTACCCTACACATTTAGCTGTCTGTCTGCCTGGTGCTGCTACCCTACACATTTAGCTGTCTGTCTGCCTGGTGCTGCTACCCTACACATTTAGCTGTCTGTCTGCCTGGTGCTGCTACCCTACACATTTAGCTGTCTGTCTGCCTGGTGCTGCTACCCTACACATTTAGCTGTCTGTCTGCCTGGTGCTGCTACCCTACACGTTTAGCTGTCTGTCTGCCTGGTGCTGCCACCCTACACGTTTAGCTGTCTGTCTGCCTGGTGCTGCTACCCTACACATTTAGCTGTCTGTCTGCCTGGTGCTGCCACCCTACACATTTAGCTGTCTGTCTGCCTGGTGCTGCCACCCTACACATTTAGCTGTCTGTCTGCCTGGTGCTGCCACCCTACACATTTAGCTGTCTGTCTGCTTGGTGCTGCCACCCTACACATTTAGCTGTCTGTCTGCCTGGTGCTGCTACCCTACACGTTTAGCTGTCTGTCTGCCTGGTGCTGCTACCCTACACGTTTAGCTGTCTGTCTGCCTGGTGCTGCCACCCTACACATTTAGCTGTCTGTCTGCCTGGTGCTGCCACCCTACACATTTAGCTGTCTGTCTGCCTGGTGCTGCTACCCTACGTTTAGCTGTCTGTCTGCCTGGTGCTGCCACCCTACACGTTTAGCTGTCTGTCTGCCTGGTGCTGCCACCCTACACATTTAGCTGTCTGTCTGCCTGGTGCTGCCACCCTACACATTTAGCTGTCTGTCTGCCTGGTGCTGCTACCCTACACATTTAGCTGTCTGTCTGCCTGGTGCTGCTACCCTACACATTTAGCTGTCTGTCTGCCTGGTGCTGCTACCCTACACATTTAGCTGTCTGTCTGCCTGGTGCTGCTACCCTACGTTTTAGCTGTCTGTCTGCCTGGTGCTGCTACCCTAACGTTTAGCTGTCTGTCTGCCTGGTGCTGCCACCCTACACGTTTAGCTGTCTGTCTGCCTGGTGCTGCTACCCTACACATTTAGCTGTCTGTCTGCCTGGTGCTGCTACCCTACACATTTAAGCTGTCTGCCTGGTGCTGCTACCCTACGTTTAGCTGTCTGCCTGGTGCTGCTACCCTAACATTTAGCTGTCTGTCTGCCTGGTGCTGCTACCCTACACATTTGCTGTCTGTCTGCCTGGTGCTGCCACCCTACACATTTAGCTGTCTGCCTGGTGCTGCTACCCTACACGTTTAGGCTGTCTGCCTGGTGCTGCTACCCTACACATTTAGCTGTCTGTCTGCCTGGTGCTGCTACCCTACACATTTAGCTGTCTGTCTGCCTGGTGCTGCTACCCTACATATTAGCTGTCTGTCTGCCTGGTGCTGCTACCCTACACATTTAGCTGTCTGTCTGCCTGGTGCTGCTACCCTACACATTTAGTTGTCTGTCTGCCTGGTGCTGCTACCCTACACATTTAGCTGTCTGCCTGGTGCTGCTGCCCCTACACATTTGGCTGTCTGCCTGGTGCTGCTACCCTACACGTTTAGCTGTCTGTCTGCCTGGTGCTGCTACCCTACGTTTAGCTGTCTGTCTGCCTGGTGCTGCTACCCCACACATTTAGCTGTCTGTCTGCCTGGTGCTGCTACCCTACACATTTAGCTGTCTATCTGCCTGGTGCTGCTACCCTACACATTTAGCTGTCTGTCTGCCTGGTGCTGCTACCCTACACATTTAGCTGTCTTTCTGCCTGGTGCTGCTACCCTACACATTTAGCTGTCTGTCTGCCTGGTGCTGCTACCCTACACATTTAGCTGTCTGTCTAGTTGGTTACTGCCTACACATTTAGCTGTCTGGCCTGGTGCTGCTACTCCCATTACGTAGCTGTCTGTCTGCCTGGTGCTGCTACCACACATTTAGCTGTCTGTCTGCCTGGTGCTGCCACCCTACACATTTAGCTGTCTGTCTGCCTGGTGCTGCCACCCTACACATTTAGCTGTCTGTCTGCCTGGTGCTGCTAGCACCCTACATTTAGCTGTCTGTCTGCCTGGTGCTGCAACCCTACTACATTTAGCTGTCTGTCTGCCTGGTGCTGCTACCTACACATTTAGCTGTCTGCCTGGTGCTGCTACCCTACACATTTAGCTGTCTGTCTGCCTCGTGCTGCACCCTACACATTTACAGTGCCTTGCAAAGTATTCGCCCCTTGAACTTTTCGACCTTTTGCCACATTTCAGGCCTCAAACTTAAAGATATAAAACTGTAATTTTTTGTGAAGAATCAACAACAAGTGGGTCCCAATTTGAAGTGGAACGAAATTCATTGGATATGTTACAAACTTTTTTAACAAATAAAAACTGAAAAAGTGGGGCGCGCAAAATTATTCAGCCCCTTTACTTTCAGTGCAGCAAACTCTCTCCAGAAGTTCAGTGGGATCTCTCTGAATGATCCAATGTTGACCTAAATGACTAATGATGATAAATAGAATCCAGCTGTGTGTAATCAAGTCTCCGTGATAAATGCACCTGCTCTGTGATAGTCTCAGAGGTCCGTTTATAAGCGCAGAGAGCATCATGAAGAACAAGGAACACACCAGGCAGGTCCGAGATACTGTTGTGGAGAAGTTTAAAGCCGGATTTGGATACAAAAAGATTTCCCAAGCTTTAAACATCCCAAGGAGCACTGTGCAAGCGGTAATATTGAAATGGAAGGAGTATCAGACCACTACAAATCAACGAAGACCCGGCCGTCCCTCTAAACTTTCAGCTCATACAATGAGAAGACTGATCAGAGATGCAGCCAAGAGGCCCATGATCACTCTGGATGAACTGCAGAGATCTACAGCTGAGGTGGGAGACTCTGTCCATAGGACAACAATCAGTCGTATACTGCACAAATCTGGCCTTTATGGAAGAGTGGCAAGAAGAAAGCCATTTCTTAAAGATATCCATAAAAAGTGCCGTTTAAAGTTTGCCAAAAGCCACCTGGGAGACACACCAAACATGTGGAAGAAGGGCTGTGGTCAGATGAAACCAAAATCGAACTTTTGGCAACAATGCGCAAACGCGTTATGTGATTGGCGTAAAAGCAACACAGCTCATCACCCTGAACACACCATCCCCACTGTCAAACATGGTGGTGGCAGCATCATGGTTTGGGCCTGCTTTTCTTCAGCAGGAACAGGGAAGATGGTTAAAATTGATGGGAAGATGGATGGAGCCAAATACAGGACCATTCTGGAAGAAAACCTGATGGAGTCTGCAAAAGACCTGAGACTGGGACGGAGATTTGTCTTCCAACAAGACAATGATCCAAAACATAAAGCAAAATCTACAATGGAATGGTTCACAAATAAACATATCCAGGTGTTAGAATGGCCAAGTCAAAGTCCAGACCTGAATCAATCGAGAATCTGTGGAAAGAACTAAAAATTGCTGTTCACAAACGCTTTCCATCCAACCTCACTGAGCTCGAGCTGTTTTGCAAGGAGGAATGGGCAAAAATGTCAGTCTCTCGATGTGCAAAACTGATAGAGACATACCCCAAGCCACTTACAGCTGTAATCGGCGCAAAAGGTGGCGCTACAAAGTATTAACTTAAGGGGGCTGAATAATTTTGCACCCCAATATTTCAGTTTTTATTTGTTTAAAAGGTTTGAAATATCCAATAAATTTCGTTCCACTTCATGATTGTGTCCCACTTGTTGTTGATTCTTCACAAAAAATTACAGTTTTATATCTTTATGTTTGAGGCCTGAAATGTGACAAAAGGTCGAAAAGTTCAAGGGGGCCGAATACTTTCGCAAGGCACTGTAGCTGTCTGTCTGCCTGGTGCTGCCACCCTACACATTTAGCTGGCTGTCTGCCTGGTGTATTGCACCCTACACATTTAGCTGTCCGTCTGCCTGGTGCTGCTACCCTACACATTTAGCTGTCCATTACCATATTATTGCGATTTTAAAGATATTGCAATATTCTGTGATATACTGCAATGTATTACCTTTTTTCCAACTTCAGATTTTTCACAATTTCAAATGATGTCCCCAAAAGAAAACCTTGTCAACATCTGTTTCATCTAAAAAGATACATATCTCTGTTTGTTCATCTCACTTCAATTGTATTGCTGCAAAATGGGATCGTCAAGCAGACAAACTGACCAACACATATATAATAAAAGATCCATACTTGGCGTCTGGGTATCGATACAGTATTGCGATACTATGCTGTATCGATTCACCCCCCCCCCCTCCTCCAGCTGCTACCCTACACGTTTAGCTCGAGTGTTGATGGCTTTCTATCACGCGGCTGCCGCTACCGGAAGTAAACAAACGAGGGCGAAGAAGAAGAAGAAGAAGACCCCACAAAAACGCTGACGTAAATATGTCTAATAGTCGGGTCTCCGAGGTCAAAAAAACTGCCTCGGGACACGCTGAGGCGACACCGACTTGAGAAACGTAATACGTCTCTATAGCAGCAGGCGGCGCTGATCTGTACTGTCGCCCAATAAATGAAAACCGGCAGCTGATTGGACGAACGCGTCACACACGTTTGTTTTCTCCGGAAATTCAAAGCCAGACTGTCATGGCGGCTCGTTCAGAATACGATATCTCATATCGTACTAAAATAGTTCACCGAGACATGTTTCTGGAAACATTTTAAGAGAGAAATAGGCCGTGATGCAGTTGCTGAATCTGTCTTCATTTAAGCTCAACAAAGGTCAGTTTAAAAGATTTTCATCAGATTTTGAGAGACTCTAGTAGGGCTAGGCGATATATCGATATAAGAAATATATCGATATATTTTTTTAATGAGATATGGAATTAGACCATATCGCATATATCGATATAGTTCAAATTTGATCCTTGCTCCAAGCAAGCTGCTGACCTGGAGCTCTCTGCACTGCTCCCCGCGCCCCCGCCCCTCCTTTTGGATTGGCCTATTTATATTATAGGCTATTTTTATTTAAGATATTTTTTTATTTAAATGTGCACCTTATGGAGCTTTGATTTAAAAAAATTTACTTCTGTTATACAGTATTTATGTTTACATTTTATTGTTATTTGAACAGCTGAGCATTTAATCATGAACCAGGTGAAGAAACCTGTTTATTATTTCTTTGATTTTGCAACTGTTTCTATGACACTACTTGTGACATGTCATATTTGGCTTTGACTGAACATGTGCTCTCACTTTGTGGAAAACAATATCGGGATATATATCGTATATCGATATTCAGCCTAAATATATCGGGATATGACTTTTGGTCCATATCGCCCAGCCCTAGACTCTAGTCACGCTCATCCCGCTCGCCATTTCCGGGTGAGTCCCGACTGCCCTGCCGGCGACCGAACATGTCAGGTCGGCCAAAATGAACGCCGACAGCCCCCCCCAGACGGACGACGGCACGGGACACACCGAACAGACTCGAGTCACCGACCTCGCCAGACTGTCCAACGGCCGATTATCGGCTTGGTGCGTCTCGGGTTTAACTGGAGAGACCACAAGATTCGGGATCTTCTGTCGGAAAGAGCCGTCACAAAAAATGCCACAACTGACAAATTAAAAAGGGCAATTCCAGCGTAAAACGAACCTAGGGGTTAATAAGCGATGTGCACCCACTCTGTCGTTCTCTGGGACATGTGTAAATGCTAATCGAATGCGTTTGTAGCTTGAAACAAGCTAGCGCGGACCGCTGATTAGCTTACAACGCTAGTATTCGGGGCACAGGGAAAGTAAAAACTAATCGCTTATTATACCACTAAAAAGGCTCATAATATCACCACACTTCAACGGTAGCATGATGAGGGTCCCTACATGTTAACCGAAGCATTGAGAACTTTGTTAGCGTACAGACAGTTTATTAAAAAGATAGTTTAGAAAGGCAGTAGCTCCCAAGACGGCGGCCGCCTGCATACGAGAACGCGACTGTCTTTATAATCTTTTTGATTATATAATTAACCCTTGTGTTGTCTTCCTGTCGACATGAAGTTGTTCGGGTCAAAATTGAAAATTAAACGGTTTTTATTTTTATTTTTTATTATTTATTTTTTTATTCACGGTCAATAAAACTATATGAAACGATTCCTCATTTTTTTTCTTTAAAAAAGCCATATACATTATGAATTATTATGACTTATAGTTAAGATTAGAGGATGTTGAGTGGATCATAGACTGGTATATGTCAAAGTTTAGTCGGGATACGGTTTTGAAACCATTTAAACATTTTAAAACACCCCAAAATCAATGGAAGTAATCATTAATTTTACATGCAAAGAATGTTGTATGGATTCCTTACCATAAGCTTCACATATAACAAAACTTTTAAAAAACGGGTCAAATTTGACCCAAGGACAACACAAGGGTGAAACTGTCTAGTAAGCTCAACTTTTAACATGCTAACACATTTAAAGGTCCCATGACATGGTGCTCTTTGGACGCTTTTATATAGGCCTTAGTGGTCCCCTAATACTGTATCTGAAGTCTCTTTTATATAGACCTTAGTGGTCCCCTAATACTGTATCTGAAGTCTCTTTTATATAGACCTTAGTGGTCCCCTAATACTGTATCTGAAGTCTCTTTTATATAGACCTTAGTGGTCCCCTAATACTGTATCTGAAGTCTCTTTTATATAGACCTTAGTGGTCCCCTAATACTGTATCTGAAGTCTCTTTATATAGACCTTAGTGGTCCCCTAATACTGTATCTGAAGTCCCTTTTATATAGACCTTAGTGGTCCCCTAATACTGTATCTGAAGTCTCTTTTATATAGACCTTAGTGGTCCCCTAATACTGTATCTGAAGTCTCTTTTATATAGGCCTTAGTGGTCCTCTAATACTGTATCTGAAGTCTCTTTATATAGACCTTAGTGGTCCCCTAATACTGTATCTGAAGTCTCTTTATATAGACCTTAGTGGTCCTCTAATACTGTATCTGAAGTCTCTTTATATAGACCTTAGTGGTCCCCTAATACTGTATCTGAAGTCTCTTTTATATAGACCTTAGTGGTCCCCTAATACTGTATCTGAAGTCTCTTTTAGATAGACCTTAGTGGTCCCCTAATACTGTATCTGAAGTCTCTTTTATATAGGCCTTAGTGGTCCCCTAATACTGTATCTGAAGTCTCTTTTATATAGACCTTAGTGGTCCTCTAATACTGTATCTGAAGTCTCTTTTATATAGGCCTTAGTTGTCCTCTAATACTGTATCTGAAGTCTCTTTTATATAGACCTTAGTTGTCCTCTAATACTGTATCTGAAGTCTCTTTTATATAGACCTTAGTGGTCCCCTAATACTGTATCTGAAGTCTCTTTTATATAGACCTTAGTGGTCCCCTAATACTGTATCTGAAGTCTCTTTTATATAGGCCTTAGTGGTCCCCTAATACTGTATCTGAAGTCTCTTTTATATAGACCTAAGTGGTCCCCTAATACTGTATCTGAAGTCTCTTTATATAGACCTTAGTGGTCCCCTAATACTGTATCTGAAGTCTCTTTTATATAGACCTTAGTGGTCCCCTAATACTGTATCTGAAGTATCTTTTATATAGACCTTAGTGGTCCCCTAATACTGTATCTGAAGTCTCTTTTATATAGACCTTAGTGGTCCCCTAATACTGTATCTGAAGTCTCTTTTATATAGGCCTTAGTGGTCCCCTAATACTGTATCTGAAGTCTCTTTTATATAGACCTTAGTGGTCCCCTAATACTGTATCTGAAGTCTCTTTTATATAGGCCTTAGTGGTCCCCTAATACTGTATCTGAAGTCTCTTTTATATAGACCTTAGTGGTCCCCTAATATTAAGCACTTCTGGTTCTCTGCGTACCTGGTCTGCAAACTTGGTCATGTAGTGCTGCAGGCGGCTCTGGTTGTCGGTCTGCTCACACATCTGGACCAGGATGTCAAAGTCACAGTACTTCTCAGCCAGCGCTGCCACCCACTGGTACTGACCCAGCTCCACTGCAACACACAATTTGGTACTTTTGCTTCACACAAAAAAAAAAAAAAAAAAAAAAAAAACTCAAACCGTTTAATCCAATATCAAACTAACTTAAAAGGTGCTCTAGGCGATGTTGGGTGACGTCACTTCTTCTTGAAGGCTAGCTCGCCCCTCCCTCCCTCCTCCTCATCCCATCTCCTCCCGTGCTTCCTGAAACAGTCATGAACGCGCATTGTGGAAGTAGCCTACGTGCTAACGCTGCTGCAGTGATGGCTCAACCAAATCCTTCTTGTCGGTTATTGGCTGGAAGACCGTTATGTTTGGTGGTGCAGGTTGGTGCAGTTTGTTTTTGTTGGCATATGTGGAGCCTGGGCTGTCTCCACAGACTACGTTTTTTTTTACAGTGTGTTCAGGAGACAGACAGCTAGCAGATAGTGAGATGTTTTTTACAGTGTGTTCAGGGGACAGGCAGCTAGTAGAGAGTGAGGAGATGTTTTTTACAGTGTGTTCAGGAGACAGGCAGCTAGTAGATAGTGAGGAGATGTTTTTTACAGTGTGTTCAGGAGACAGACAGCTAGCAGATAGTGAGATGTTTTTTACAGTGTGTTCAGGGGACAGGCAGCTAGTAGATAGTGAGGAGATGTTTTTTACAGTGTGTTCAGGGGACAGACAGCTAGTAGATAGTGAGGAGATGTTTTTTACAGTGTGTTCAGGAGACAGACAGCTAGCAGATAGTGAGGAGATGTTTTTTACAGTGTGTTCAGGAGACAGACAGCTAGTAGATAGTGAGGAGATGTTTTTTACAGTGTGTTCAGGAGACAGACAGCTAGCAGATAGTGAGGAGATGTTTTTTACAGTGTGTTCAGGAGACAGACAGCTAGCAGATAGTGAGGAGATGTTTTTTACAGTGTGTTCAGGGGACAGGCAGCTAGCAGATAGTGAGGAGATGTTTGCTGTATGTGACAAAGAATGTTGTAGCCTAAAAAACGTGTGACATCGCTTAGAGCACCTTTAATAGCAGACAACTAATCCATTAATCTTTGCAGCTCTAATTGAAATCTGATTCTATTATTTGACTCTCAGTATGGTTCATCCCTCCACTTACGCAGCGGGGCGAGCAGCTCGGAGCGGCGCTGGCTGTACTCCATCTCCAGGCTGTTGTAGCGCTCCTGTTGGGCCCCCAGGGGCCTCTGCTGCTGCAGGGAGGTCAGCTGGGCCACATAGCCGCCCAGGTAGATGTCCAACAGCGCCACCAGCTGCTCGCAAAGGGCGCTGCGCAGCTCGGAGTCGGCGTGCGGGTACACAGAGCGCAGGATGATCTCGTGCTGGCGGGAGAGGACGCTGCGAACGCCTCCAACACCTCCTGATGCTGGGGGGAGAGAAGACGTTCATTAGTTATTCTGCTCCAAATAAAAGCACTTTTACAGGTAACTGAACGGCCATTTAGGACATTTAGAGCGCGAGCTGTTAATTTCTTTGTGTTTGGCAGTTTAAAAAAAAAAACAGCACATGCTGACATCTTATCAACAGAAAACTCATTTTTAGGACTGAACACGAGTCATATTTTCTGCAGACATTCTAAATCAAACTAAGCTTTCAATGTAATTTCCAGCAACCTCAGGCCAGAGTCTCTGCAGGTTCCACCAAGTCAAATTTGAGACTTTTTAAGAGCTTTGTGACCATTATGAATGACATTTTTTCAAAGATTATTTTTTGGGTGAGACATCTCACTTCTGTTACATCTTTGTTGGGAGTCGCACATGCGCAGTAGCTAGGTAAGGACTACTAGCCAGTCAGAAGCAGAGTATGAGGGCGTCCCCTGACAGTACCTAGGTAAGGACTACTAGCCAGTCAGAAGCAGAGTATGAGGGCGTGCCCTGACAGTACCTAGGTAAGGACTACTAGCCAGTCAGAAGCAGAGTAGGGCATGCCCTGACAGTACCTAGGTAAGGACTACTAGCCAGTCAGAAGCAGAGTATGAGGGCGCCCTCGACAGTACCTACGTAGGACTACTAGCCAGTCAGAAGCAGAGTATGAGGGCGCCCCTGACAGTAGCTAGGTAAGGACTACTAGCCAGTCAGAAGCAGAGTATGAGGGCTGCCCCCTGACAGTAGCTAGGTAAGGACTACTAGCCAGTCAGAAGCAGAGTATGAGGGCGCCTGACAGTAGCTAGGTAAGGACTACTAGCCAGTCAGAAGCAGAGTATGAGGGCTGCCCTGACAGTACCTAGGTAAGGACTACTAGCCAGTCAGAAGCAGAGTATGAGGGCGCCCTGACAGTAACTAGGTAAGGACTACTAGCCAGTCAGAAGCAGAGTATGAGGGCGTGCCCTGACAGTACCTAGGTAAGGACTACTAGCCAGTCAGAAGCAGATTATGAGGGCGTGCCCTGACAGTAGCTAGGTAAGGACTACTAGCCAGTCAGAAGCAGATTATGAGGGCGTGCCATGCTAGCAGCTAGGCGGTTGGTAATTGGAGAATAGAGAACTAGAGATGTACCTGTCCATGGGATGTACTCCGGCTCGGCAGCAGCAGTTTCAGAAGCTCTGTACATGAAGGCCTTCGTCTCCCTGTACTGACTAGCAGCCTGAAGCATGTCCTACACACACACACACACACACACACACACACACACACACACACACACACACACACACACACACACACACACACACACACACACACAGAGTACAGTTTCAACAAAAAAAAACAATCAAAAACTGTTTGGGAGGTACATTCAGGGACCTTGTATCCTAGTATATGTTGAAGCATACATACCGTTTCCCATTTCTGACATTTCCCAAAAAAAAAAAAAAAAAACATGCAGGCGATCGACATCACATGACCCAAACTTGCCAACATTTCTGACGTCTGAGCCGCTTTACTTTACGAAATGAATCAGATTGTTTTCTGGGAGCATTCCCTCCACGTCTGTGAACTGATCTTTGATGAAAGTACATAAACGTTACCTCACTAAGTTACTACAGTAGGTGTTGACCGGTAGATAACGGTCGTTATTTGCACCTGGTCCAAAAACCCCCCAAAAATAAAAACTCTTCGTATCAACACGATTCACGTGGACGACATTTTCCCCATTCAAAACGGCGATTTTTGCCCAAAAGCGACAAGTTTACAGGTAGGGCTGGGCAATATATCGATATTATATTGATATCGTGATATGAGACTAGATATCGTCTTAGATTTTGGAAATCGTAATATCGTAAATGGCTTAAGTGTTGTCTTTTCCTGGTTTTAAAGGCTGCATTACAGTAAAGTGATGTACTTTTCTGTGTTACCAAACTGTTCGAGCTCTTCTATTAGTTTTACCTTTACCCACTTAGTCATTATATCTACATTACTGAAGATTATTTATCTTAAATCTCATTGTGAAGATATTTTGTTAAAAGCACCAATTGTCAACCCTATAATATCGCCACAATATCGACATCGAGGTATTAGGACAAGAATATCGCGATATCTGATTTTCTCCATATCGCCCAGCCCTATTTACAGGTATGTGGAATTATTAATTTCAGTGTTGCTATCTGGGTAGTGGGAGGAGGGGAGGGAATGTACTTTGGTCAAATCTACACTGTGCATCGTTTTCATAAGTTGTTATATCAACCAAACAATAAAAAACATCACGATAAATACGATTTTCGATTATTTTTTTTTACCTTGATGACGTTGTTGACGGTGAGAACGACTTCGGCCCACTGCACCGAGTCGACCGGGCTCTCCTTCAGACTCCGCTCCTCCTCGTCCAGCAGACACTCGAACACAGAGGCGATCTGGGACACCTGCGAGGTCACCGGAAACATAAAAAACACATTTAACTCGGCGTCTCTTTACGCGCCGCCCGGATCATCGGGCGCAGACACAAACTGACCTCTCTGAAGAAGACGTCGGCGGGCGTCAGGCTGGGCGGCACGGTGGCGCCGTTCTTCTGCAGCGCGAGGCCGATGGCCCGGTTCACCAGCTCGCCGTGTTTGCTGTGGTGGTTCTTCAGCACCATGGCGGCCTGAAGCTTCTCCGCGTGTTCGCACAGCAGCAGGCGGGTCGCCACGGGAGACGACCGCACCGTCACCTGGCCGAGCCGGTCCAGCAGACCCACCTGGCGGAGGAGCACAGCCACGAGTCATTATTAACCCTGCTGGTGTCCTCGGTAGGGGGGGGAATCACCAGAGGCCTCACGATACGATATCATCACGACACTTATGTCACGATACAATATTATTGCGATTTTAAACATATTCTGCAATTTATTACCTTTTTTCCAACTCTAAAAGGACAATTTTGTCAACATTTGTTTTATCTAAAAAGATACATTTCTCTGTTTGTTCATCTCACTTCAATTTTATTGCTGCAAAATGGGATCGTCAAGCAGACAAACTGACCAACACATATATCGTAAAAGATCCATACTTGGCGTCTGTGTATCGATACAGTATTGCCACGAAAAATATCGCGATACTATGCTGTATCGATTTTTTCCCCCACCCCTAGTCCTCGGGGTCAAATTTGAGTCTCTATATCAAAAATGTGGGTTTCTTTCAACAAATAGTCAAATTTTTTTTTACCGTGGATGGTTCCATACAACGTTCTTCAGTGTAAAATAGATGATCAGTTCACTTTTGTTTTATCTTGTATCTGTTTGTATTTTGCTATGTTTTTGTATTGTGCTATGGACCATTTGTGTGTGTCCTGAATAAAGAATAAAGAATATGATGACTACTTTCAATTAATTTGGGTAATTTATTAGAGAGCATTTCATAGGAAAGCTTTTTTGCACACCTCTTTTGTCGGGCTGGCGCGTAGGATATGATCAAAAGTAGCAGATCAGAAGCTTAGAGAAAAGTCCCGCACATCGACCATTACACAAGCAATAATTTATTTAGAAAAATCTAAATTTTTATTTTATTAGATAGCATTTGAATAAATAAATAAATAAATAAATCGATAGAAGGTTGAAAAAACTGTCAAAAAAACATTAAAAACTTCTATAGAAAATCGACAGAGACATCAGAAAAAGTGACCAAAAAAGTCAGAAAAAGCTTCCAAAAAAAAACAAAACAACAAACGTAAAAAATAAAATAAAAAATAAAATCGACAAAGACATCGGACAAAGTGACAAAAAACTTAGGGAAAAAAAGCTTAAAAATGTCCAAAAAAGCCACACGTGTTGAAAAAAAGACGACCAAAACATTAAAAAAATAAACCCTACAGGTTAAAAAAAAAAAGTTAATAATCTGCGTGGTCCACAGGAAGACAACACAAGGGTTAATATTATATGAATTCTACTTTTGCAGGGTTTTCCATACCATAATAAGGCTTTAGATGCAGCACCCAAAGCCGTTATTGGGGGACCAGCTAAGCCGAATTAATGTAAATTAAATGTGATGTGGGCACCAGGTTTGGACGCGGAAGTAGAAAGTGTAGAATATAAAAAAAAAAGAAGATATCTCTGGTTCTGCTGCCTCGACTTAGATCGTTTGGTCTAATGAGTCTGACAATGTTAGAGGAGTGTAGAGCTGCAAAGATTAAATCGATTAGTTATTGCCATTTTTATGTGAATATTGTTCTAGTGTCTTCTCTCCTCTGGGACAGTAAACTGAAGATCTTTGAGTTGTGGACAAAACAAGACGTTTGAGGACGTCATCTTGGGCTTTTCTGACATTTTAGAGACAAAACTACTAATCAATTAAAAGGTGCACTAGGTAAGCCTTATAAAACTAACTGTCATATGAAACTGACCCTATGTTCCAGTAGAACCACATGAAGCAGGTCATTTAAAAAGAAATCCAGCTCCTCTGGCTCCACCTACAGCCTGTAGTGTGATTCAATCACTGCTCATGCACACGCATTCATTCTCCCTCGTGGGGAGGGGCTTATGAGACCGTTTTGGGCTTTAGAGGAAAGGGGGGGGGGGAGAGACTGAGAAGTTGTCGATGTTCAAATTTTTTGGCTAAGTCCTGGATCTTCACAATCCTACCTACAGCACCTTTAATTGAGAAAATAATTGACAGATTCATCAACAATGAAAATAATCAGTTAGTTGCAACGCTATCGGAGTGTAATGCTTGATAGGGGGAGTACTCCTTTCACAGATTTAAGGGACATTTGAAAGCTGAGGCCACGGGTCAGGAAAAAAAACTGGTTCCATTTCCACCCAACCCTCCTGGACTGTGAGGTGGAGAAGAAGTACCTTTAACTTTCTGAATTATTGAGTCCAACAGAACTCAATCTATATTGTAGATGCATGATAGGATAGATATTGTATTTAGCCTATTCTATACAGTACTATAGAACACTAAATGAAATGCTGAATCCTTAAAGAGATCAGCACAGCTCTAAAATAGGATTTTACTTGTTTGTAAAACAACTTATTTGTTGTAAGGCCACTAGACGAGTTCTGTACCCCATTATTTAACAGATTTAAGGTGTTCCTGATGCGTTTGTGTTTTTGATACCTGAAGCAGGAAGTCCATGAAGCAGCCGTGGGCCTTCATCTTGTCCTCCAGCTGGTGGAGGATGATGAGGGAGGTGAGAGGAAAGCCACCGCTCTCTGGACGAACAGAAACAGAAAAGTGTTTGGATGAAAACATAAATCAAATACAGCAAAAGTAATACAACAGTACTTCCATTATCTTCAGGATGTTTAAAGGGGCGCTATGCAGTTTTGGCCATTTCTTCACCATTTTCTGGCTTTTTGCTGGCAGGTTTCTCTATAGAGCCCCCCCTACAGGTTTCTCTATAGAGCCCCCCCCCTACAGGTTTCTCTATAGAGCCCCCCTACAGGTTTCTCTATAGAGCTCCCCCTACAGGTTTCTCTATAGAGCTCCTCCTACAGGTTTCTCTATAGAGCCCCCCTACAGGTTTCTCTATAGAGCCCCCCTACAGGTTTCTCTATAGAGCTCCCCTACAGGTTTCTCTATAAGCGCCCTCCTACAGGTTTCTCTATAGAGCCCCCTCACAGGTTTTCCTATAGAGCCCTCCTACAGGTTTCTCTATAGAGCCCTCCAATACGGTTTCTCTATAGAGCTCCTACAGGTTTCTCTATAGAGCCCCCTACAGGTTTCTCTATAGAGCCCCCTACAGGTTTCTACTATAGAGCCCCCTACAGGTTTCTCTATAGAGCCCCTCCTACAGGTTTCTCTATAGAGCCCCCTACAGGTTTCTCTATAGAGCCCTCCTACAGGTTTCTCTATAGAGCCCCCCTACAGGTTTCTCTATAGAGCCCCCCCCAGGTTTCTCTATAGAGCCCCCCTACAGGTTTCTCTATAGAGCTCCTCCTACAGGTTTCTCTATAGAGCTCCTCCTACAGGTTTCTCTATAGAGCCCCCCCCTACAGGTTTCTCTATAGAGCCCTCCTACAGGTTTCTATATTAAGAACCCCCCACAGCTCCTATGTTTACTCGTGTCTGACTCCTCTCTCGGTCAGTCTGCCGTTTCCTCTCTCTGTTCCTCCGACAATGCTCTCCGAGCTTTCTGCTTCTTTTTTGCCAGCTCAGCCATGACGTTAGTGTGAAAAACTCCATTGCTACCTTGTTCTTATAGCTAGCCGGTTCCTGGATGGGTGTATGTGTGCAGTGCCATAATTTGTTACATGGCGAGACCTGATATCACGCGATACTTCGCCGGCCGAGAGTTGCAAGGGAGGTTTTTCCGCTCACAGGCGCTAGGGGGGAGCAAGACTCCCATTCCCATGACTCCGAAGCTGTTCAATTAAGGTCCATTAAGCTAAAAAAAACAACAAAAAAAACTGCATAGTTCCCCTTTAATATAGTTTTGTGCATTTGCTGCTTTGTCTCCCCACCGTCGGGGACCGACTCGGCCCAGCGGGGGTCGGAGGCCGGGTAGTCGTCCACCAGGTCCAGGTTGATTCGAGTCACCAGGCCGTCCAGCTCGGCGCCCTCCTCCCCGTCAGCGTTGGCGGGGAACAGCTCGTCGGTGACCGTCTGAGCGCCCACCAGATCGTTACTGGAGGAGAGAAAAATGCTCCTAAATTCCAATCCTAAAATCGTGCAGATTCAGTCTCACTACAGATACCAGCCTTAAAAAAAAAACAATCCTTTTATAATGTCTGTCCAATAATAAATGAATGATTTTTAAAAATGCAAATTGAGGCAAATGTAACACACAATCTTGCGTACAACAGGCAATGTGTTGATGTTGCAATATGCTGAGTCATTAAAACAACAACATTTTAATACAGAGGTTATGAAGCGCCTTATCTAGAGAGCCTGCCTTTATGCAGAGAGCAGTGTGGCTGACAGCCCTTCACTGTTTTCCATTCCTGTTGTTGTATGTTGATGGTATTACAGTTGTACTGTTAACTGTGTGTATTTTCACGTATTTTTATATTGGTGTCATTGATGTTGGAGAAGTCAAAGACAAATTTCCACTGAGGTGGACAATAAAGTCTAATCAATCAATCAATCAATCAACCGATCCTGCTTTGTTTTGCCTTCCTCTGGCAGGATTTAACTCTTTATTAATGGTTGGATTACTGGATCATAACAAGCTCTCTGCTAGCTGCACAGTGAGATACCGCATTGCAATTGTGTTTCTCCAAATCCATTCCAATCTTCTCATATTGTCGAATGCATTGAACTGCACATATACTGACGCGGGGCACTCCCTCACTTCAGCTACACACATTTGCTACACACACGCGCACGAGGGAATTAGTTCCAAATTACTCGAACCGACATAATGCAAAGAAAAACTCTTATTTGTGAATATTTAAAAACGTGCCTGTTTGAGGTTTTTACTTGTTAATGAAATGATCTGGTTATAATTGAATAACTTGATTAAACCTGATCGTCCCCCAAATATAATAACGGAAAAAGTGAGCTCGTCCTATATTCGGGGTCTAGACTTTTAAACACCAATATACATCCACAACAACAGGTGGCGCCAAATATCAGTAACATGAATGTGTCTCCAAGACCGGAGCCGTCAATCAAAACTCCCCCCAGAGCCGGGGGCCTGTAAGATGCAGATTAGGGCTGCACACATACTATATGATTAAAATACTGATATGCAATAACGTTGTTGAATATTGCCATAACGAGAGAGAGAGAGATATATAGATATATATAGATATATATAGAGAGATATAGATATATATAGATAGATATATATATATATATATATATATAAATATATATATATATATATATATATATATATATATCCGTGCAATACATAAACAGATATTAAACTATTCTCAGTTCTGCTGCTTTCAGTATTCTGCTAAAAAAACTACCAATTGATTGTTGAATTTAAAACAAATGAAAGAAAATCATTTCCAACATTTTTTTATTAGACAAATTGAACATTGAATTGAATATAAAAAAGGCACCAATAATGAAAATGACATTCTA
This sequence comes from Perca fluviatilis, assembly GCF_010015445.1. Taxonomy (NCBI): domain Eukaryota; kingdom Metazoa; phylum Chordata; class Actinopteri; order Perciformes; family Percidae; genus Perca; species Perca fluviatilis. The sequence goes on along the minus strand of NC_053112.1, from coordinate 7,998,753 downwards.
AAGTTCAGTTTCCTGCTGATATTTTCTTTCAACTAACACAAAAAAATGTGTGTCTTTTGCGATATGTCGCAGCCTTTCACGATATTATTATTGCACAGTTGATGTTGCGATGGCGATGAAAAATAAATAATATCTTGTGCAGCTCTAAAGCAGAGGCACGGTGAGCGTCCAGAACGAAGTGGCTGAAAGGTGGTTAGCCACGTTAGCAGACATATAAGAAGTCTGGATGCTTACTTTAAGATGATGGTGATAAACGCAGCAGAGCAGCAGCAAAGAAAATATGGTGTCACAGAATATATAAAGTACGGAGATGGCGAGCCCAAAAAGGGCGTCTTAAAAAAAAAACACCAACAGCCAAAGAAAAGCAAACCGTGGTCCCCGAACCGGCTGATTCTGTGAGATCAGGTGGGGTCGTCCTTATTATCTGGGTCGTCTTATATTCGGGTCAATACGGTATTGTGTGAAACCAGCAGCCAACTCATTCCCATTTTCCAAACAATCAATAAAAGAATGGGTCTGTTTTTTTATAGGGATGCACCGAATCCAGATTTTTGGGGTTCGGCCAAATACCGAATCCACTGGTTCAGATTCTGCCGAATCCAAAACCGAATCCTCCTCCCATCCTCAGTCCATGAACACAGTAAAGACATGAATGAAGTCAACAGGGACTGTCCTTCCTTTGCCGTACCTGAAGTTGCTGCATCCTGGCTGCTGTCTGCAGATTCCTTCGTGCACAACTCGTATTCTTTCAGATGTTTCGTACCAAATGTTGTAACAGCGGCCATGCTGTGTGTAGTTCAATTCAATTCAATTTTATTTATAGTATCAAATCATAACCGAGTTATCTCGAGACACTTTACAGATAGAGTAGGTCTAGACCACACTCTATGAATTCCAAAACCCCAACAATTACAGTAATTCCCTCAAGAGCAAGCATTAGCGGTGGCTATTGCGACAGTGGCGAGGAAAAACTCCCTTTTAGGAAGAAACCTCGGCAGACCCAGACTCTTGGTAGGCGGTGTCTGACGGGCCGGTTGGGGGTGTGCGGTTTGTGTGCCAGTTTAGGGTCCTCGCCACCACCAGACCAATCAGCATTGAACAGATTGAACATGTAGCTGGACTTGAATGGTCTTCTTTTGACTGAAAGTGCTGCCAAACAAACACGTTTTCTGCTCACCAGATCCATGTCCACTTTCTCACAGCCTGCTGCATTGAACGCTCCACCTACAGTACAGGCCAAAAGTTTGGACACACCTTCTCATTCAATGCGTTTCCTTTTTATTTTCATGACTATTTACATTGTAGATTCTCACTGAAGGCATCAAAACTATGAATGAACACATATGGAATTATGTACTTAACAAAAAAGTGTGAAATAACTGAAAACATGTCTTATATTTTAGATTCTTCAAAGTAGCCACCCTTTGTTTTTTTTATTAATAAGGGAAATAATTCCACTAATGAACCCTGACAAAGCACACCTGTGAAGGTAAAACCATTTCAGGTGACTACCTCATGAAGCTCATTGAGAGAACACCAAGGGTTTGCAGAGTTATCAAAAAAAGCAAAGGGTGGCTACTTTGAAGAATCTAAAATATAAGACATGTTTTCAGTTATTTCACACTTTTTTGTTAAGTACATAATTCCATATGTGTTCATTCATAGTTTTGATGCCTTCAGTGAGAATCTACAATGTAAATAGTCATGAAAATAAAGAAACACATTGAATGAGAAGGTGTGTCCAAAGTTTTGGCCTGTACTGTACGTAAACACCTTCCCGTAATCAACGGCGCCGTCGTTACGGCGACCAGCGTAGTGCAAGCGTAAAAAAAGCCCAATATTCGGCCGAATCCGAAGCCTGGATTCGGTGCATCCCTGTTTTTTTTTTTTTTTTTTATATAAAGATTTGTGATTTGTTAACGTACCGACAGAAATGCAGGAAAGCCGCCTTCAGCAGTCTGGTTTTGTCTTCCTGAGCTACAGGCTCAGCTCTGGTCGGAGTCTCCATGGCTGAAACCTGCACAACACAACACAAGAATCTCAATTAGAAATGCATTTTATATTCAGTAACAATCACATCAGCATCTTTTAAGTTTCCGTTGTCCTAACTGGATTTCCAGTTTGTGGCTGAAGTCTTACTGGATTGGCTGGATCCGAATCATCGGATATTCGTTCGTTGGGTAGGTTTTATATTTTGAATATTGTATATTCATATTTTTGTTTGGTTTTTCCTTCAACACTGTAATGAAGATAAGACAGATTCAACTTTTGGAGAAACGCAACCAGACGTCACGCTGCGGTCACGCAACTGCCGATCAGACTTCGGTGTGTTTTGAGGCGGAGTGAGAGTCCCGTACAGGAAACAGGAAACAGGAAACACCACTGCCTCTATCGCTGCCGCAAGAGAGTTTTTAAAACACCAAACACAAGCACTGAACTGCCCGGGTTTCCTGCACAGTCGCTCCGTCTGTTTTCTTTCTCCCGGAAATGGCTGTTTGCCTGATGGAAAAAAATAACTGTGAAATATAAAGTCTACTTGTGCTACATTGGAGTTAAAACACAACAGGACGCCACACAAATGAGCCATTTAAAAAGGAGAAATCCAGCGCTAAATGAACCTAGGTCTAACAACATTTCTGTCTATATATTCGGTTATTTTTTGCACATTCAGGAGGTGCCGCGTGCTCAGTGCTGTATAGTTTTATGTATCCAATGTATTTAGTATCAGAGCACTGCAGAATGTTTGGTTTTTGAAGCTTGAAAAGCTATGAATTAAATATCCTACATGGCTTTAATAAAAAAATGTATTTTACGCATTGTGATGCATCGTGATATCGAATCGAATTGCTGACATGATAATCGTAATCGAATCGGGAGATCGGCGAAGATTCACACCTCTATTTGGGACATCCCTAGTCAGGTCATAATAATCATAAGCTGCTTGCAGAATATAAGTAGGGCTGCTCCCTCTTAGTCGATTAGTCGACTAATCGGTCGTTTTGGTCTTCGTCAACTTAGATCTCTTTAGTCCATTAGTCATGTCTGATGCTGTTTTCATGCTGAATGACTTATTTCCAAGAAACGTACGAGCACATCTCTGGTAAACACAAGAATTAAAGTGATGCTTTTAGCACGACTCTTAGCGGAGAAACTCAGATTCACAGATCTGTCGATTAAATCAACTAATCGATTAGTCGGTGCAGTTGAATGAGTGTTAGTCGACTAAGAATTTCTTTAAATCCAGCACAGCCCTAAGATTTTTACATAAATGAATATTGATCTTGCTCGTCTAGCGTTCAGCCTTTTCCCTCCCAGCTGCTGCCGGTTTGAGCTTTACCTCCGGAGCCAGCGAGGAGCACAGCGAGTCCTCCATGGTCTCCGGCAGGATGGAGGCGGTCTCCCGGGCAACCACCGCCACCAGGCCGCTGTTCTGGGAGAAGAACACCGGCAGGTCGGCGCAGCAGCCTCCGCCGCGTACACCGTCACCTGGACGGAGAGGGAAACCCATTCAGAGACCTCTACTGTTGGTTCATCACCTGGGTTGCAGTTATTAAATTATTAGGTCTTTCTATCATGGGTGCATTTGGTTTCACATGTTTTCTTTCAAATTATTTTTTGTTTTTTAAAGTTTAAACACTGGACCTTTGTCAAGAGTGTGAAATAGAGCTGGGCAATATATCGATATTATTTCGATATCGTGATATGAGACTAGATATGGTCTTAGATTTTGGATATTGTGATATGACATAAGTGTCTTTTCCTGGTTTTAAAGGCTGCATTACAGTAAATTTATGTCATTTTCTGAACTTACCAGACTGGTATAGCTGTTCTATTATTTGCCTTATCCCACAAAATAGGCTACCGAATATTTCGTTCTGTATTGACAGGTGCAATATTTAAAAAAATCGATAATTATTATTATTTATTTTTTTAATTACATTTATATATCTGCATTTATGTCCAAACCTCGAGACTTTCAAACATCAAAATGTCATTTATTAATATGTATTCGTGTAAAAATGACATATAAACATCTTTTTGTATTCTACCTTGCCTGGAAACATACCGTAACATGGCATAAGTGTCTTTTCCTGGTTTTAAAGGCTACGTTACGGTAAAGTGATGTCATTTTCTGAACTTACCAGACTGGTGTAGCTGTTCTATTATTCACCTTTACCCACTTAGTCATTATATCCACATTACTGATGATTATTTATCAAAAATCTCATTGTGTAAATATTTTGTGAAAGCAGCAATAGTCAACCCTACAATATCGTTATCGAGGTATTTGGTCAAAAATATCGTGATATTTGATTTTCTCCATATCGCCCAGCCCTAGTGTGAAATACTCGCGATGAAGCGACTGAAACGTTAGTTTCTTCAATAAATGGTGATGCTGGAGAAAGAGCAGAGTGCGGGATTGTCCTTTTTTCAAGTCAGTGATATTTTTAAACGCACCTGCATGGACGAATTGTTGGATGTACGAATTTGCACCAAAAAAGTACAAAATAAAGTTTTTTTCCTTCTAAAGCTAATATCTCTGTACTTTATTTATGATCAGTACACAAAACACTCTGACGTGTAAATCAGCAGGTCAAAATGCATAAACTATTTTAGCCGATTTATTTTTATCTTAAGAATCCTTTAAGTCTTATAAGCTATGACTTCATCACTCTCCATTCGCTATTCAAGCAGGCTTTTACTTAGTCGAGTGGGTTTTATGGTTGTTTGCTAGGTTTTCTATTTGTATTTAAATTTGCTTGTATTGTGACTTCTTGTGTTGTATTGCATTTTATTGTGAAGCACTTTGTGATTTTTATATGTGAAAGGTGCTATACAAATAAACTTTACTTACTTTCTTTCTAAGTTTTTGTCGCTATTTTTGAAATTTGTCTTTTTTTTAAAGTTTTTTTTCGCCTTTTTGTCACTACTTTCAACCTGCTCTTGCCTTCCTTCCTTTTTGCTACCGTCTTATTTTTTTCGCCAAGTTTGTCAAAGTTTTTGTCTCTTTTTTCAAAAAACAATTCCGCCCTTTTCAAGGTTTTTTCCAAAGTTTGTCTTCCTTCTTTCTACTGTGTTTTTTGTTTTTTTACAAGTCTGTCGCTTTTTATGAAGTTTTTTTCGCTGCTTTAAGTTTTTGATACCATTTCCACCTATTCTTGCCTTACTTCCTTCTTTCTACTGACTTTTTACGTTTTTTTTCCAAATGTTTTTGTTGTCTTCTTTCATCAGCATTTAAATGTGCAAATAACATTTTTTTTCAGTTACACATTGCTGTTTGGTAAATCTATCGCTGGTCAGGGGGTACTTAAAAACACAATTCAAATGGGGTACATTATTGAAAAAAGTTTGAGAACCAGTGTTACAAACTATGATTTCATCACTCTCCATTCTATAAAAAAATAAATAATTTGTTCATCTGAAGCCAGAGAGCTTTTTTTTCCTAAGTTTTTGTCACTGTTTTTGAAGTTTGTCATTTAAAAAAAGTTTTTGTCGCATTTCGTCACTACTTTCAACCGGTTCTTGCCTTCCTTCCTTCGCTTTTTTCAAAAAACAATTCTGCCCTTTAAAGGTTTTTGTCACTTTTTGTCAAATGTTTATGATTTCATCATTCTCCATTCTATATACACACACACACACAAAAAAAAAAAGTTCATCTGAAGCCAAGGATGAAGCCAGAGAGCATTTTAACTTTAGCGAGCCAAAGTTGATTTCCTCACCCGGTGAGTTAAAGCTGATTTTCTCATCAGGCAGCGCTCCCCTGCTGGTTCCCGTGGAGCAAGCGAACACCATCTCCTCGTTGTACAGGAAGGCGGCGGAGCCGGGAGAGAGCGGCAACGCCAGCCGCGTAGCCTGCAGCGCGTCCACGCTCTGAGAAAATAAGACGTTGAAAAAAAAAAAAATGAAGTGTGCGTCTTCTAAAATAAAGCTTAAAATAAAAGGTCCCATAGCATGAAAATTTCACTTCATGAGGTTTTATAACTAGAAATGGTGATAGGTGTAAACCGAGCCCTGGGTATCCTGCTCTGCCTTTGAGAAAAAGAAAGCTCAGATGGGCCGGTTTACTTTCACTTCTCACCACCCAGATTTTATCCTGCTGGTCTGGGGATTGAACCGGCGACCTTCCCTGCCCAAAGTTCGCTTCCTTAAAGGGATACGCCACCGTTTGTTGAAATAGGGCTTATCCCGTTCTCTACCTAGCTGTAGAGAGGTGGCCCAACGCATTTTTTATACATGCATCGTTTTAGTCCGGTGCAACACCGGCAGCGCCGCCGCTAGTTAGCTTAGCGTAGTGAATGGAATCCTATGTTGCCGGTTAGCATGTTGTGAGTAAAAGTGAGCCAACAAAAGACAAAAAAAAAAAAACAACCTAATTAGTTACACTGAGACAAAAAATGTGTTAGCCCACCTATCTACAGCCAGGGTAGACCGTGATGAGAACTATTTCAACAAACGGTGGAGTATCCCTTTAACCCTACACTGCCATCTTTATACTTTTCTACTCTCATAAATTCAAACCAGTAGCTGCCTGGAGGTCATGAAGGAAACCGTAAAATGTGCTAATAAGACACGTGAAACAAACAATTTAGTTTATAAACTTAAAAAGGGTCAGTAATTATAAAAAAAATAATAATTATATTTTCTACACCTAACCTTTAGTATCAATCCACAGTTTTGGTTAGAGCTGCAAAGATTAATCGTCAACTATAATCATCATGTATTTTACATTGTATTGGAGTAAAGGCAGATCTCTAAGAGGCGGATATCTTAAAAGCCTAACCACAAAAAAAATTAAAAAAGACTGAAAAACAGCACCTGACTAGTAGCCTAGAAATCTAGACACATCCTAGTGGCAGCAAATTTATTTCTGGAAAAAAATCATTCTTAAAAAAGGAAGATGTGTTCTGAGTTTTGCCGACTGGATACAGCAAAAGTTTAATCTTCCAACTAGCTCCGCTACCTTCTTCGTTGCTCTGCCTGGTCGTAGCGCTGTCCTATTACGTGCTGCAGAGGGGAATTTGAAAGACAACCGTTTATCCCGCCCCTCGGATTGAGCCCTGACCAATGGGGAGTTCCCAGACCTCAACATCTGGATGTGGGTCTGGCTGGTCAGACTACCTGACTAGAGCCTTGGGACTAGGGCTGGATAATTAATCGAAAACGTATCCACATCGAAATTCTGAAGCTGTTATTTTTCCCATGACGATAATTCATTGTGGTTTTGATTTTAGGTCACATCGTGCAGCCCTACTACTGACTTTATTGAGTTTCTATCCTCAGTGAAGTTTAACATTGGCCTACGTCATTACTAAGGTGCAGTGTTTTAATGTTTTAAATCCAATCCGGATCAGTACTGACCTGGAACGGAGGGTTGTACTTGGTGACTTCCACGGTGAAGTGGTCGGAGATTGCGGCGCCGTTGTCCTGCAGCGTGACAAGGCAGAAGTACGCCAGGCAGGGAGCGTCTGACGGGTGCCAGGCTGCAGCCAAAACCACCAGGCCGGCACTGAAAACACACGGCACAGACTCCGGCTCAGCTCGGCCTCACATATGCTCAGTTTTACTTTGGATTTCTTTGAGAAAGTACTTCATATATCAGCACCCAGAAGTCCTGTGAGGCGGTGTCAGCGATTGAAGTACTGTAAAGGTTCCCTGTGATCAGTGTTGTAATGTAACGAAGTACAAATACTTTGTTAATGTACTTAAGTAGAATTTTCACATATGTGTACTTTACTTCGTTATTTATATTTCTGGAAACTTTCACTCCATTACATTTCCTAAATAAAATGCATACCTTTACTCCGGTACATTTCCCCTCAGCATCTTCTTTAATCGTTACTTGCAAGAAATGTTTTCGTTTGCAGGAATAAACTAAAATAAGTGAATAATAATTCTCTTTGTTCATGTCAGACTTTGAATTTGATGTTTAAGAAGCCATGGCAACCCTGAATATTATGTTTTACTATAAGTCAAACATAATACTATATACATTTACTATAAGCCACAATAAAGTGATATTACAGGCAAATTAAGACCTTTTATTCAGTCCCTCCAGAAAAACGCGATTATGCAATCGCATAATTCAACGCATAATCAGCCAAAGTCGGCATATTTATGCGGGGGCCGCATTTTTTCCAGATATGCCGCACTTTCGCCGCATAAAATGCAGATTTCCGCGCAAAATATGCAGGGCTTTCATGATTTCATAATCCCCGTATTTTCATTGCAAAAAAGTCACACATATCTTAGCAGAAAGTTGAAAAATGTTGCGTTTACTTCACACAAGAGCAGCCATTTTCCCCTGTTGCCATGGGAACGTTATGAAGTGACGTAATTACATGAACATCATCGAAAAGCAGGGTGTTGGGGGAAATCACTTTTTTTTCCTTCTCTTTTTCAACAAACTCGTGCAAGTTCCCGCAATTTCATTGCATAAATATCCCACATTTTTTAAGAAAATGTGCCGCATAATCAAGGATTTTTTTCTGGAGGTGTAAAACAAGCAGGAAGTCATTCGTGTGGATATAAAAACACACTCACTGGCCGAGCTTCATGTCCAGGTAGGCCACCTTCGCTCCCTCCTTCAGCTCCTCGTAGTTGCTTTCTGATCCCTGGCGGGAGACAAGTGTCGAGAAATCTTTTGTTGCATGAGCATGAAGGACGTTCACAGCGTTATGAAGAGAATATGGATCAATATTTCCGGTATAAATGATAGAAGTTAACTGAGGATTTGATTTAAGAGTGTCGAGAGAGATTTTTTTTTTTTTTGCTTTTGTCTTTTCTTTCTTACGTTGACACTAGCGATTTTACTATATATTGATATACTGTTGTTGCTTTCCTGATTTTGTTTTATTTTTATTTTTTTAAATGTATATATTTTAGTTTACTCAATTCACTGTATTTATGCATTTCTTCATTATTATCCTTGATGCTTTGGCAATATTGTTATTTCTGACATTCATGCCAATAAAGCGAATTGAATTGGAGGGAGAGAGAGAGAGAGAGAGAGAGAGAGAGAGAGAGAGAGAGTAGAGGGTAGAGGTAGAGAGAGAGAGAGAGAGAGTAGAGGTAGAGAGAGAGAGAGGTAGAGAGAGAGGTAGAGGTAGAGAGAGAGGTAGAGGTAGAGAGAGAGAGGTAGAGGTAGAGAGAGAGGTAGAGAGAGAGAGAGAGGTAGAGAGAGAGAGAGAGAGAGAGAGAGAGAGAGAGAGAGAGAGAGAGAGAGAGAGACTGGGGATGGTGGTACTGACCCAGATGGCGTCGCCGATGCTCTCGGTCAGAGCTCTCTGGGCGTCCCAGCTGAGGATCTGCTGCTCCCAGCTGTCGTCCAGCTCCCACTTACTCAGACTGGAGCTGGTCAGCGTGTAGAGGCAGCCGGCTCCGCCCACCCACAGCACGCTGTGGAGCTGCAGCACAGAAACAGACAACAGGGGGCGCACGTTCAATCTCAAAAACGGTGTGCACCGCTCCGGGTTAAAACGACACGTTTCCTCGGAACAAATGAGCTTTGAGGTACGATTTTTCTCGCTTGGTGGCTGTGTCACAGGTAGAGCTGGGCAATATATCGATATTGTGATATGAGACGAGATATCGTCTTAGATTTTGGATATCGTAACATGGCATAAGTGTCTTTTCCTGGTTTTAAAGGCATGCAACTAGGACTACAGTTGAAAATTAGCCGACTGGCTAACACTGGCGCATTTACAGAAATGTTGATTAATGTGCATTGTCCTAATATAAATAAACATATCTTCTTCTTCTTCTTCTTCATTACAGTAAAGTGATGTCATTTTCTGAACTGACCAGACTGTTGTAACTGTTCTATTATTCACCTTTACCCACTTAGTCATTATATCCACATTACTGATGATTATTTATCAAAAATCTCATTGTGTAAATATTTTGTGAAAGCACGTCAAAGTCCACGCTACAATATCGTTGCGGTGTCGATATAGAGGTATTTGGTCAAAAATATCGTAATATTTGATTTTCTCCATATCGCCCAGCCATAGTCACAGGTGATACCCAATCAGCAGCGACGTGTACGTCAACTTGTGGTAATAAAAAAAGGCGCTGTGCCGAGTGTTCAACGGACCCCCGTTTCAGTTTAAATTATTGGTACTGAGCCATCGGATGCTTCGACTACACCGTACTAAGACCTACGGAACTCCACGTGTTTTGTCTTCACAGTCAAACCTGTCAGCGTGACTCACCGTGTCGCTGGCAGGTTGGGAGAGGATGCCGAACAGGGTGGAGACGCGGCGCCCGATGCCGGAGAGCACGCCCTGGCCCTGCTGCAGGGCTCGGTGCTGCAGCTTCCCCGAAGAATCTACGCTCGCTCTCAACAGCCGATTCTTCTCCGAGGACAAGACGAAGCTTCCACCCTGAGAGAGGAGAGAAAAGTCAGAAGTAAGGCCTCCTGCACACTGGCTGCGTGGCGTGAGCGTGTCAGCTGCGTGGCGTGTCCGTTTTTATTTCGGCTCCCATGTTAACAGGTTAGAGCGTGCACATGGCCTGCGTGTCAGGCGCGGCTCGAGCGTGGGTAAAATAAATAAAACATGCGCCTGCTAGAAATAGAACCAACGCCTATTTTTCATGCCACATGCAAGCGTGTTGGAAGCGTTTCCAGGAAAAATAGAACAGGAAAAGATGTTTATGTGTCATTTTGACACAAATGCATATTAATAAATGACATTTTGATGTTTGAAAGTCTCTAGGTTTTGACATAAATGTAATATAAATAATTATAAATTTTCAAATATTGCACCTGTCAATACAGAACGAAATGTTCTGGAGCCTATTTTGCCGTCAATACTGCCGACGTCGTCTTTGCTGTAATCAAATCCATACACAGTACAGGCCAAAAGTTTGGACACACCTTCTCATTCAATGCGTTTCCTTTTTATTTTCATGACTATTTACATTGTAGATTCTCACTGAAGGCATCAAAACTATGAATGAACACATATGGAATTATGTACTTAACAAAAAAGTGTGAAATAACTGAAAACATGTCTTATATTTTAGATTCTTCAAAGTAGCCACCCTTTGCTTTTTCATTAATAAGGGAAATAATTCCACTAATTAACCCTGACAAGGCACAGCTGTGAAGGTAAAACCATTTCAGGTGACTACCTCATGAAGCTCATTGAGAGAACACCAAGGGTTTGCAGAGTTATCAAAAAAAAGCAAAGGGTGGCTACTTTGAGGAATCTAAAATATAAGACATGTTTTCAGTTATTTCACACTTTTTTGTTAAGTACATAATTCCATATGTGTTCATTCATAGTTTTGATGCCTTCAGTGAGAATCTACAATGTAAATAGTCATGAAAATGAAACGCATTGAATGAGAAGGTGTGTCCAAACTTTTGGCCTGTACTGTAGATTTATGTTTAACATGAAGTATACTACTGCTTGAGTGCATTTTAGGGGAAATGGGAAACGTACATGTGTACAGACAAGGCTAGCAGCAGCAGCGCCGCGGCATCAGACACGTTTCTGGTGTGCGAAGACATAGAAAAATCCATGCAACAGAAACGCCACTCAACGCCACGCAGGCAGTGCGCAGGAGCCCTAAAAACAACAGCAGGGATGTTCCGGTTGGTTTGTTTTGAGTCGTATCAGAATCAGTTAAGAGGATTGAACTGCAAAGTCATCAAAATAAAAATCACATTTGCTAAAGACTGACTTACACGGACAGCAACGACAAAGTTGCAGAGGTCTCCCAGGTCCACGTCGGTCTCGGTGTAGTTGCCCTCGTGGGCCAGGCTGGGCCACAAGCGGGCCGTTCCCTCCACGGACACGGCCAGGACGGAGATGGACTGCACCGCGGCCGTCTCCAGAGGAGCGGCGGACGACACGGCCACGAGGTCGGCTGCGTAGTTGTACTCGCTGCTGGGCAGCTGCAGCTCCTTACACACCGACAGCTGCAGGGAAAACACACAGACAGTGGGTCCACTTTAAGGCTTAAATTTAAATTGATGTCAAAGGAGTCCGATGGCTTTGAAGTAGAGATGCACCGATAGACCGGCCGGTGACCGGAATTGGCCGGTTTTCACGTGCTCTGCCGTGACCGGCAGGTCAGTCAGACATATGCCGATTTCATGCCGGTGTTGTGCCGAAAAAAGACCGCCTGCCGAAATACGACTGCACGCCTCTAACTCAGGACAGCAACGTCTGACAATCACACAACTTGCTATACTTGCATGTTATGAGGTCTACTAAAAGTCCCGAAAAGTTTGTCTTTGTCAGCCTTTGCAATCCTGAGTTATGGGGGCGCAGTCCTTTTTTGGCAGGGGTAGCCTATATGGGACCTGCCGAAATGTGACTGCCCCCCCCCCCCCTAACTCAGGACAGCAACGTCTGACAATCACACAATTGGCTTCTGTATTTTTTTCAAACTTTTCAGGACTTTTAGTAGACCTCAGTCACATTTATTACATTTACATTATTAGGCCTACATTTTATATACAGAACACACACACAAAGCGACGCACGGGTCTGCTCCAGAGCTCCGTGAGTTTGAGCCTGAACCATGTAGACTGTTAACGTCACGTCACAAACTTAAACTTTGTGTTGCTTAAAACAACTAGGCTAATGACATTCGGGGCTACAATAAAAACATTTGGGGCTGAAGCCCTTCAAAAGTGACCTGGTTAATATTGGTGCACATAACTATTTAGACTGACCAACATTGCCCTCTAGCGGCGTGCAGTCGTATTTCGGCAGGCAGTCTTTTTTTCGGCACAACACCGGTCAACGCTACAATTAACTGACAACAGAAGTTATACGAGTTACAGTTCTCAAGGACGCACGCACTCTCTCAACTTTTCCGCTGTGTGGCGCATACCCGCTATGTGAATTCTCGCACATGTAGGGAACCTGGTGAATTAACCTGCAACATGTCAGCTGTTCGGACATTCTTCAGCGTGTGTGCAGAAGATAACAAGTTTGCAATATGCAACACCTGCAGGGAGGAAGTAGGGCGTGGAGGGACGACACCAAAAAAACAACATCACAAATCAATTTTAGTGTGATATTGGATGTGAAAAGAAGGAAATGGTTCTAACGTTGCTCTTTAGATGTGTGTGAATGTCCCACACCAGGAGTCATTTATATAGTTCTACTTTATAGTGATCCATTATCTGTTCAAAACATGTTCTATTAAAGAAAAGATAGAAAATAAATATTTGTGCGTGCAGTAAAGTGGTTAGAAAAAATGAAGTCAGAATCCGCTAAAATCGGTATCAGCCGGCCTAACTCAAAGAAAATCAGAAATCGGCCTAGAAAGTTGTAATCGGTGCATCTCTACTTTGAAGCTAGCACACCACGCATCAACTGTAAATTAGGGAAGAGTGCTTTTAACATTTTTACGCTCCTGACGGATGGAACTGGCTGCAGGATTCTCTCAAATTAGAACAACTTGTCTCCGTTGGGACGTCCATCATTGGACGAGGCTTGAAAATGTGTTACGTAGGCAAGGCAAGGCAACTTTATTTCTATAGCACAATTCAGCAGCAATGCGATTCAAAGTGCTTTACACAAGACATAAAAACAGTTAAAAATATCATACAAATTGGTAACAGATGAAGAAACAGTTTTTAGTGGCCCTCGTATTGACTCCAGCAGTAATTCTCACTTGTTTCGGTTGTTGTTGTATTTACATATTGTAATTTGGGTATTGTTTTTTGTTGATCAGAATATTTATTTGTACTGTAATTTCTTTTTATTTGTGCTGTAATCGGGGCGTCCCTGGAGAAGAGAGCTTGCTCTCAATGGCCCTCGCTGAATAAATAAAAGGTTATAATGTATAACGGCTTCAGTTCCCCGTCATCAAGGACTGACATCAAGGAAAGCGGTGATAATATTCTAAATACGGCGTCCACTTAAACTTGTGGTGGGCCTTTTTAACTGCTGCCCCCGTCCACTGACTATGGAGAAGGTCCTCATACAACCCCACTTCCAAGGATCCAAACTATCCCTTTAAAAAAGGTCCAATGTGTGGGAATTTCTCCCTTTTTCCTCCATCATGTCTTTCCATCTTTGGAAGGCAGCTCCAATGTTCACTCTTTTTTTTTCTGATGATGCCGGTCTCTTGCGGTTTTCAATCTCCTTTTTCTTTTTCTGGGCGAAGAAGAAGAAGACTCATGTGTGAAATTTGGATTTTGAATACGTGTGGTCCTCCATGTTTTCCTTCTTCAAACTAGCCGGGGGCCGGGAAGCTACGATACCCGTCAGCAGCGTTAGCAGCAGCTGGGAGTTCATCATGTGACAGAGAAAAACGTGAAAGGCGGAGCAGTATGTCCTGTATGTCCCTCACCGGCTACCGTATTTCAAGATGGAGCATGAATATGGAGCGTCTGCCCCAGGTCATGCGAATGTAAATGTAAAATTTCAAGCCAAAGGGAATACTTGGAGTTGATGGTGGAGGTAAATATTCATGAAAAAGGACAAGTTGGTGAACGGGGCAACACAGATTTTGATAATGAACAACTAGAAGTGGAAAGATGGACATTGTTTTGCTACTTTGCAGCTTTCAGTTTGTGGATCTTGGACCGTACCTTGGCGACGGCAGTCTGGCAGATCTTCCAGATGATCAGTCTCTCGCCACAAACCATCCAGGCCCAGCCGCTCTCGTTCACCTTCACCGAGATCTGGTCCTCAACTAAAAAAGGGACCGACAGAAACAGAATTGTTCAGTGACAATAACAGGGTACCCCCAGGATCCTCCAACTTAAATTCAAGGCTTTTTAAGACCTTTTTAATACCATTTCAAATGAAATTCAATGCCAACTTCGTACCCATTCCGACAGAAGTATGAGGGGAAAATGTCAAATCTGTATAAATTTCAAAACCTAGAAAATAATTATGTACAAGTAGGCTACTTGACTTAAATAACACATTGTATTTAAAGTATCAGTCATTTAATACAATTTATTGGGTTATAATATAATCCAATAAAATAAGATAATTACACTGCATAAGAGCACTTTTACTTTTGGTACTTTAAGTACAGTATATTTTGATATTTTTTTACTATTATTTAAGGACAATGTTGAATGCAGGACTTGTAACTGACAAGTAATTTGTAACTCTACAACACTGTTTTTTCTACTTTTAATACACGATCTGAGTAAGAGTCTTCCACCTCTGTATCACCAACAACAGTCGTGCATGAATACCTGCAGCTGTGTTTAACACTGAAAACACACAGCTCAGTTCAGCGTTTACTCAGGGATCTTAAGTTTTAAGGACAGGCAAGAGTGACATCTTTTGTTGAGGAAGTAACCTCCTTAAATGTGCATATGACAATTATTCACCTCAATGATAAATTCATTTTAATGAATTAATACACCCCTGGACTGTAATATTTCAGATGTGTTTTGAGCAAGATTTCTGCTCATGTTCAAAACTTTGTGCACATTCAAAATATATCTGTGTTCTGAGATTTGGAGGAGTCATGATATTTTGAGAAAAATAAAGTACCTAAAAAAAACTAGGCTATTACGAGAATAAAGTCACTATATTTCAGAAAATAATCTACCTGCACCGTAGTCTGCTGTGCATTACGTGATTGCTCTGCTGGTTTACTTGCAGCTCCGCTACAGTAGCAGCGAACCTTTAACGTTACCTGTAGTCACATGGTCTCTAAACAGCCCGCTCACCGTGAAGTCCTGCACGGATCAACAGATGTTAGAGTGCGGCGGCTGCTCGCTCCGTTTGTTATAAGACGCACCTAGCAGATTAATGGAGCCGCTCGGTGTTTGGCTAGCTAATAAGCCGTTAGCCTGTTACCTTGAGCTTTGTCTGAAGGCGCTGAGTGGCCAGCCTAATATATATGTCAATGGGCTCGACACACCTGAAACATTCCGCACATCCCCGATCAGTTTAACCGCTAACCCCCTCGCCCCCCCCCCCGTACCGGTCAGAGAGGCGTGTTTACTTTGTGTCTCGGTCCTCCGGTGCGTCCAGAGACGGGCTCCGGTCAGTTTTTAAATTAACCTATATCAGTAACAGTTCATTTTGTTACGGTATGAACTTAATCCTAGGTAAGGCGAAAAATATAAGACCTTTGTAACGAAATCCAAGACTTTGTATACCAAATTCAAGGCTTTTAAGGCCTTAATTTGAAATTATCAAATTTAAGACTTTTTCAATGCTTTTAAGACCCCGCGGGTACCCTGAATAATGGAACAGGATGCAGCAGTGTTTCCTCTAGGTTGATTTTTGCAGTGGCGGCCCGCCATGGCAAAAATTCTGCCGCCACGGTATCGGAAATAAGGCAGACGCACAATGTAGTCGCGGTTGCCTTTTAAAAGGATCCTGCCGACATAATGCACCCCCCCCATTGGCTGCTGCTCACACTGCAATTTAACAACAAGTAGAACTATTCAGAGGTTATTGGGCCACTACACTACACTGTTGTGTTGATGGAGTTTATCGTCAAAACGTTCGCTTTCTTCCAAGTCGACTGTTAAACGAACAGCTGCACCAAAAAACATCGCCGCGGTGGGTCCGTTCTGATTGGACAACGTTCAACTTGGCGGTTCTGTCAGCTCATCGTCCTGATATCACACATCTGGAAACATTCAAACGGTAAGCGAGTCCGTGGAATATTTCATTCTACGCTTTCGGTTTTGGTTTCCCTGTGAAGAATTTCTTGTAAAATTCATTTTGTAGACCTGTTGTAGATGCGAAGACCTGCCCCCACTGCTAAAAAAGAAAATAAATCCTGAAGGAAACACTGATAAACAAGCCCAGACGGACAGAAAATGGCATCAACAGGATCAGAAACTTCATTTCCCCGATAAGAGACAAGGTTTTCTTTACCATCAGCCATCGTCAGCGCCTCCATCACTTTGACGGGCAGCGACGAGCCGAAGGTCTGCACGTCATAGTTGAGTGAATCTGCAGCTCCGTGGCTCTGGCCTCTGGTGGGCGTAGACCTGATGGAGAGAGAGAGAGAGAGAGAGAGAGAGAGAGAGAGAGAGAGAGAGAGAGAGTTAAACCGAGTAAATAAATCCTCAGGTCCATCCGCTGAATATTCAGCAGCAATTTCTTTTGTGGTGCTGTTGAATTGTAACAAACTACTATCTACTACTATCTTCCAAAATGATCATACACTTGAATCAACACCTTTTTAAAGACAGTAGGGTTTTCCCTACCAATTTTAAAGCTTAGGCGCAACACCCAACCAGTTTTGGGCAGCACCGTATGAATGTAAATTCAATGGGAGCATCAAAACTAGCTGACTTAACTCAGATCTGATGATTGTTGTTGGTCCCCAGTGGACTTCCTTAGCAAGTTTAGTCTTTAAGGACCCCTAAACCCCCGTCAAATACGCTTTTTATTAAAGTCTTATTTACCATTTATCTACTGTAGCGTTTCCAACATTTTAGAGACGGATATGGTGATAATAATGGTCCAAATTGATGTGAAAGTGCAAAAGACTTAGGCGCACACCAAATACGTGCACCTGACAGTTTCAACAAAAACTGAACATTATAACTTTCCTTGAAGGGAGGATTTACTGCAGGATTTTTGTATTTGACTGCATTAGTTTTAGCTAGGTGGACCTAATAAACATCTACACACACAGACACACAGACACACACACACACTTTAACCATTTATTTATGTCCACATGAAGAAAAATGGTACAGGGACACAAATATTACAGATGCAGTACAATACATACGCAAACTCATGGACCAGCGGCATGCAGCAGGTCTTCACAATATCACTTAATAAGCACAATACTCAGTTCTTAAGGGTATAAGTAGCACAATACTCCGTTCTTAAGGGTATAAGTAGCACAATACTCAGTTATTAAGGGTATAAGTAGCACAATACTCCGTTATTAAGGGTATAAGTAGCACAATACTCAGTTCTTAAGGATATAAGTAGCACAATACTCAGTTCTTAAGGATATAAGTAGCACAATACTCAGTTCTTAAGGATATAAGTAGCACAATACTCAGTTCTTAAGGGTATAAGTAGCACAATACTCAGTTCTTAAGGGTATAAGTAACAGCGTCTCCGCCATATGTGGCGACTGCCAGTAATAGCAGATAAGGCGCAGTACTTTGCAAGCTGTTTAGCTGTTTCTTTTTGGCCATCCCAAGTTGTTGCAGCCCTCTTACTACCAACCTGTGTGTGTTTCCTAGGCTAGTCTGCACCTATAGCCTAGCTCACTCACACACACACACACACACACACACACACACACACACACACACACACACACACACACACCTGAGTTTCTCCGCAAAGAGTCATGCAAAAGCACCACTTTAATTCTTTTGTTTACCAGAGATGTGCTCGTACGTTTCTTGGAAATAAGTCATTCAGCATGAAAAAAAAGTTGACTAAGACCAAAACAACCGATTAGTCGACTAATCGACTAGGCTAGTCTGCACCTATAGCCTAGCTCACACACACACTCTCTCTCTCTCTCTCTCACACACACACACACACACACACACACACACACACACACACACACACACACACACACACACACACACACACACACACACACACACACACACACACACACACACACACACACACACACACACTAACGTGTGACACCGGTCAGTGTCTTCACTCACCTCGCCGACAGAGGCGTCCTCCGCGGGGAGAACAGCAGACTTGTGGCCGAACCGGAGACGCTCTTCCTCCCGGTGGTCCTGCCCTGCTGCCTGCGGCCGGAGCTCGGGGCGGCGCGCGGGGAAAACATGCCTGCTGTAGTAACCCGTGCTGCTCGACGGTAGAGAAATATGTAGAGATGTAACCGTGAAAACAATATCACCACCGCCAAGCAAGCCACACTGTAAAATCCTCACCAAACAGCAAACAGCGCGCGGTGCAGTCGCTTGAAATATGCGTCATCAACGGGTGCACGGAAAGTCCCGCCCTTCGTCAAAACAATTGTATTTATTATTATTTTTTAAATATTTAAATATTGTTTTTTAAACTTAACAACAAAACGCTAACTATCTGGATCAATAGATGCATATTATTAATATTATAATTATTATTATTATTATTATTATGTAAAAAAGGCCCTTATTATGATACAATTTTAGCTTTTACTTTTTGCATCAAGAGCCGACCAACAGTGATTTTCTACGAACCACTCCCAAAAGTTGATATTTAATTAGAAATTATGAACTGTTTGTTTGGTTATGGTGTCCAGTTTTGTTCAAATTTCGCCGCGCACGGAAAAGACTTATCCAGACATAGGCAGTAGACCGTCGATAGGGTTACCCTTGTGATGATGAGGGAAAGCCAGGATGACGAGTAGATCATCGACAGCTGTTACCCATCAAAGATGTAGCTAACCTGGGGGGCGGAAAACCACGATGGAGCAACGACAGGCAGCGGCTTAGCTTCAGCTGGGAACCGAGTTGAATTAAAACCTCACCAGCTTTTACACAGTAACTGAGTAACGGGAGAGCAACAGCACGATATGCAGTGAGTACCGATTTACAACCGGCAATGCTAAGGAACCGGATCAATCCCGCTAAAAAGTTTGGAGCCGCCAGGCCCGCTGCCTCTGGCGCTAAGTTAGCCGGTTAGCTCAGTCCAGGAATCCTCCTCTAATGTGGCACCCAGCCGGCTTATAGACTGCATTAACGCGTTAAAAACGTTAGTTTTACGATAACATATATATTTAAACTGTCAGCAAAGGCGTATTCAATGTGTTTACCATAGTAATAAACATATTAGCTCACTTCTTTGCTAGCTACTAGCTAGCTACAGAGAAGATGCTGCGCTCAGGAGGGTAAACATTGTCATGGAGATGGTGAATCGGATTTAAAAGCACTATGACGTGACGCGGGAGGCGTACAGCTTCTTTTGCAGTCTTTTGACGACTTAAAAAACAGTCAGTTTGGAGTTGGAGTGATTGGTGTTGTTCGTGTGTGACAGTCTGAGAGAGAGAGAGAGAGATGTGTGCAGGTGTCTTCTCTGAAAGGTCTCAGATGTCTTGACGCTTTTTCTTTTTCCAGGTCATGAAGCGTGTTCGCACTGAGCAGATCCAGCATGCCGTGACTCAGTACCTGAAGCGGAGGCAGTATGTGGACACGGACGGCTCCCTGAAAGGAGCCAAGCTCTTCCAGTCAGCGGAGGAGATGGCAGCCAGCCTCACAGGTGAGCACACTGTGAAGATGAAGATGTTGGTACTTGCCTCTACATGTCGGATGGGAATGTTGTACTTTTTTTTTAAAACTTTGACTCCACTACATGTATTTAGTAGCAGAAAGTACTCAGAAAGATCCTTTTTAGGGGGATGACTACGCAGGACAGCAAGCATGATCGGTTTGTGGTACAGTAAAGGCAATGAGTCTGTGTTACCTTATTTAACGGAAATCTATGCATGTGCCCTGGGCCGGATTAACCATGTGGGCAACCGGGCAGGGGCCCAGGGCCCAAGCCAAACATATAGTTAGTAGGGGTGGGAATCACCAGAGGTCTCACGATACGATATCATCCCGATACTTATGTCACGATACGATATTATTGCGATTTTAAACATATTGCAATATTCTGCAATATATTGCAATGTATTACCTTTTTTCCAACTTCAGATTTTTCCCAATTTCAAATGATGTCCCCAAAGGACAATTTGGTCAACATCTGTTTTATCTAAAAAGACACATTTCTCTGTTTGTTCATCTCACTTCAGTTTTATTGCTGCAAAATGGGGATTGTCAAGCAGACAGACTGACCAACACATATATCATAAAAGATCGATACTTGGCGTCTGTGTATCGATACAGTATTGCCACGATAAATATCGCGATACTATGCTGTATCGATTTTTTTCCCCCACCCCTAATAGTTAGTAGGGCTGTGCTCGACTGAAGAAATTCTTAGTCGACTAACACTCCTTCAATTGTATCGACTAATCGATTAGTTGATTTAATTGACAGATCTGTAAATCTGAGTTTCTCCACAAAGAGTCATGCAAAAGCACCACTTTAATTCTTGTGTTTACCAGAGATGAGCTCGTACGTTTCTTGGAAGTAAGTCATTAAGCATGAAAAAAAGCATCAAACATGACTAATGGACTAAAGAGATCTACATTAACTAAGACCAAAACAACCGATTAGTCGACTAAGAGGGAGCAGCCCTAATAGTTAGGTCACGTTAACCTGTCTGCCTGGTGCCACTTTTTGTAGTTGTCTAACAACACAGTGAGACTGCGAGGTAAACCACTGCAAGGTCAGGTTTTTTTTTTCAACAAAGCCATATTGAACATTAATGGATCTGTTCAGATGCAGAATTATCCACAGATTTTAAACCAATTAAAAATGAATCAAATAAAACTCAGAATGTTGGCGCCTACATTTGAACACATTCCATAATAGTAATAATACACCACTGTAATATATTTAACACTGACTGGGGCCATTCTGAATAATAATAATAATAATAATAATTATTATTATTATTATTATTATTATTATTATTATTATTATTTGACTTACACGTACGTGATGGTGTCTGGTTTTTCTCTTCTACCTCCTTCTCCGAGCAGCGCAGACCGAGTCGGGCTGTGCCAACATCGTCTCGGCTGCTCCCTGCCAGTCCGACCCCCAGCAGTACGAGACCCAGTACTCCAGGCTGCGCTCCTTTCTGTCAGGTACCACATCCACACACCCTCCTGCACCACCCTCACTGCATCCTTATCTGATGATGAGTGTGTGTATGTACACACAGCTGTGTGTTCACCACATTACCATTTAAGGCTGTGTTTACATTGCTACATTTTGGTTTTTAATACTAAACGGGGCATGCGCGTGCCGTGGTAAACAAAAGTGTGTGTGTGTGTGTGTGTGTGTGTGTGTGTGTGTGTGTGTGTGTGTGTGTGTGTGTGTGTGTGTGTGTGTGTGTGTGTGTGTGTGTGTGTGTGTGTGTGTGTGTGTGTGTGTGTGTGTGTGTGTGTGTGTGTGTGTGTGTGTGTGTGTGGGGTTATGTCTCCCGTTGTATTGGTTTGCGTCTTATGGACATAATGCGCACATATATATTCAATATTCAACACCTATGTCTTTTTTTTTTTTTTTTTTTTTTTTAAAAAGGAATATTCAAATGTCATTTTTGGACAATTTTGACAGCCCTAGTATTTACACAGCTGTGTGTTTGGCTGTTTACCACATTATCTTTTGGATGCTATGCGACCTTGTTTTTAACTACAAACACTTTTTTTTATTTTTATTTTATTTTTTTATTTCCCCTAAAATCAGATACCGACATCTCCTGGGCGAAGGAGGTGAGCAGCCTCCTCTACCCGCTCTTCGTCTACCTCCACCTGGACATGGTGCGCTGCGGCCTGAAGGGCGCCGTGGACGGCTTCTACGGCCGTTTCCACGGCGCCTTCCTCCAGGACGGCGAGCAGCGCGCCGTCATCGAGCAGCTCCGCCACGTTCTCACGGCGCAGGACGTCGCCGCCAACCCCAAGCTGAGCGCCTTCCTGCAGCACAAGTACGTGGTCCACCTGACGGAGCCGGCCTACAGCTACCTGCTGCGCTACCTGCAGAGCGAGGACAACGGCGCCCTCTGCCGGGCTCTCGGCACACACCTCCAGGTGAGCTCATTCAAATCAGGGCTCCACACTTCTTCTTTTTGTCTTTCAAGATTTAATTTTTAACCCAACTGTTGTCCTTGGGTCAAACGTGACCCGTTTTCAGAAATCTGGGTTTTCTTTCAACCAAATTTCCCAAAAATAACTGAACGAAGTTGGCTAGAAGCCTAGATGTAACACACAATTGGGTAATAATTTATACTTTATGCTTTACAAACAGGCAAACCAGAGGGGGACAGCATACGAGTATGTAGGAAAGTGCGTCCAAAGTGTCAAAGAAAGCCTCCAAAGCACATGTGTCAAACTCAAACAGGTTGTTGTTAAAAAAAAAATGTATCATTGTTTTGCTTGATTTGCTAAATTGTACGATGGCTAAGGAACTCTTTTGATGACTTTTGTAGGGCTTCATGTCAACAAAAATGTGACAAAAAGCGTACAAAAAATTTACAAAAAGGTGTCCAATGTCTGAGAAAGCCACAAAAATGAGGAAAAAAGCTACCAAAATGTAAAAAAAAACAAAAAAAAATGGTGACATGCAGTAACAAAAGCATGTCAGTAAACTCTCCATGTATGGCCCTTGGAGTGATTCTCTTTTTCCAGTGTGGCCCTCTGGGAAAATGAGTTTGACACCCCTGATGTAAAGCGTTACAACCATCCAAAACATGCCAAAATTGACAGAGAAAAGCGTTTTAAAACAGTCAAAATAAAAAAGTGTCGATAATTGCCAAAATATGGCCGACGGAAAGACAACACAAGGGTTAAATTATTATTTTCAAACGTTGTACAGAAACCGCTCAAGTGGTACCGAATCAGAATACTTTATTGATCCCCTCGGGGAAATGATTTAGTTGCAGTTGCTCACAGTCCCATTCAAGGTGAAATGAGAGTAAGAAATGTCAATAAGTGTCTAAAGTAACATAACATAACTTCCTCAAGAAAATTCTTTGTTTTTCAATAACGCAGAATTTATTGCTGTGTCTCTTGTGCAGCAATGTGCAGTACAACAAAAATCATAAATCAAAAAAACTACAATCCTAAGATCTGAGAAAGGTCTTTTAGTTTCTTTTATTCTTAGGGCTTAGGTGCTGCCCAAAATGGCTTCTCGTGCTGCACCTGAACCTTTATAATGGCGAGGAAAATCCTGCTTGTGTATGAATTGTACTATACAAATGAACTTGCCTCGCCTGCAGGTGGAGGTCTCCGCCTCGAGGCGCACCGACTACCAGCTGTACGGCGCTGCCGGCGGGGCGACCGCGGCCCCGAACTCCACCTCGGCCTCCTCCTGGGCGGGAGTGGACGCGGCGGATGGCGGCGAGGGCGTGGAGGTCCCCGCGGGGATCCCGCAGAGCGAGGCGGCCCTGGAGGCGCTGCAGGACTGCATCAAGAAGGTCCGCGAGGGCCCCCCGACGCTCACCACCGTGTGCTTCTACGCCTTCCACCACACGGAGCAGACGCTGAACGCGGCCGAGGTGTCGGCCGACAGCCGGCTGCTGGCCGCCGGCTTCGACAGCTCCACGGTGAAGCTGTGGAGCCTCCGGGCCAGGAAGCTGAAGGCCAAACCGCACCGCGCCGACGTGTCGCTCATCCACCTGGCCTGCGACGTGCTGGAGGAGGAAGTGAGTCGACCGAAGGGTTAAATCTCTTTAGGGCTGGCCCGCAGGAGTCCACGAGTCGAGTAATCGGTCGTTTTGGTCTTATTAGACTCAGATTTCTTATCCGATTAGTCTTTGTTTTCTCATTTTTAATGCTGAAGGCTTTCTTTCTTGATTAACTGATGTTAGTTTTAAACATCAGTTAGTTTTATTGTCTAGAAAATGTCCGGAAATGGTGAAATGTGGATCAGTGTTTCCCAAAAAGCCCCAAGATGAAGTCCTTAAGTGTCTTGTTTTGTCCACAACTCAAAGATATTCAGTTTACTGTTACAGATGAGAGAAGAAACTAGAACAATATTCACATTTAAGAAGCTGGAAACAGAGAATTTTGACATTCTTTTTCTTCTAAAAAACACAAAAAAAACTAATCAATTAGAGCTGGGCAATATATCGATATTATATCGATATCGTGATATGAGACTAGATATCGTCTTACATTTTGCATATCGTAAAATCATAATATATTAAGTGTTGTCTTTTCCTGGTTTTGAAGGCTGCATTAGAGTAAAGTGATGTCATTTTCTGAACTCGACAGACTGTTCTAGCTGTTCTATTATTTGCCTTTATACACTTTGTCATTTAATCGACATTTCTGATGATTATTTATCAAAAATGTCATTGTGTAAATAATATTTTGTTAAAGCACCAATTGTCAATCCTACAATATCGTCATCGAGGTATTTGGTCAAGAATATCGTGATATTTGATTTTCTCCATATCGCCCAGTCCTATAATCAATTGAACTTTTCAGCTCTAAAAGATGCAGAAATCCCCCCTCATTTCAAAAATAAAAAGAGATGCAACGATTAGTTGATCACTCGATTAGGGCTGAAACGATTCCGCCAATAATTCAATTACAAAAAATCCCCGATGCAAAATGACTTGCCTCGAAGCTTCGTTAAATCAATGTTACCAACGTTGTATCGCTGACGGACAGTGTTTCCGCACGGAGCATTATTACTGTCGCACAGACGCGGCTCAGTCTGCTGCTGGCGACACATGCTAGAGCTTAAATAGCGAGGGGCTGGAGAAAACGACAGGGTCCAAAGTTTGGAATCAGTTCAAATGTAATTAAAACTAAAACTCTGTACAGTGTGTCTACTGCAAAATCAAACTAGCTTACCACGATAATAGCACGACGTCTAACTTAATCCTCCGTTCCACGAAGAGGACCGACTAAAGTAAATCACAGAGTCGTATGGACGATGAAACTACACCAAACACAACAACTACCAAAAACAAGAAAATACGTAGCGGTGACCACGATCTGATCTAAAGAGCTGACGCATTGACTATCCCTTCGGAAAAACAGCTGATTGCTGCGCATCTCTCTCTCTCTCTCTCTCTCTCTCTCTCTCTCTCTCTCTCTCTCTCTCTCTCTCTCTCTCTCTCTCTCTCTCTCTCTCTCTCTCTCTCTCTCTCTCTCTCTCTCTCTGGAGAAACAGCTGATCAACGATCTAATTGCATATGTGTAACAGAGCTGTGTGACATAATCAAATATATATAAATGAAAATAGGTTGAAACTTGTAGTTCTGAAAGTTAAGTTGCCCAACTTAATGTAATGTTTGTGTATGTTTAATGTATGCCTTACTTTGAGGTTGATCTCATTTGGAAAAAGAAAATTCTTTAAAAACAATGTAATATGGCACTTAATATGTTTAGTTTTTTGAGAGATGATATTGTAAGCAATGTAGGCAATACAAATGTTGCTTTTTTCCGAAAATTTAACCAAACTATTGTTTATTATTGCTCTTCTATAAAACAAAAGTATTTCTTACCCGATTACTTGATTAATCCATGGAATAAGCGGTAGAATACTCGATTACTAAAATAATCGATAGCTGCAGCCCTAAACTGGATATCTATCTATCTAACTATCTATCTATCTATCTATCTATATAATCACATATCACGATGTTATTTTGTTCTCTAAGAAACCAGAAAGAGATCCATTTCAAATATTCTGACCTTTTTATAGACAAAACAATTCATGGAGAACTTTGATGAATCGATAATGAATACATTTGTTACTTGCAGCCCTGTAACAAAAAAAAAGACATCATTTAAACTTACTCAAACCTTTTCAAAAGACATCAGCTGTAGAGAGGCAACGATTACCAGTGTGACGGTAAACCACGATAAAAATGTTTACAATAACTAGAGATGCACCGATTACAACTTTCTAGGCGGATTCCGATTTTCTTTGAGTTAGGCCAGCCAATACCGATTTTAGCCGATTCCGATTTTTCTTTTAATAGAACATTTTCTGAACTGATAATGGATCACTATAAAGTAGAACTATATAAATGACTCCTGGTGTGGGACATTCACACACATCTAAAGAGCAACGTTAGAACCATTTCCTACTTTTCACATCCAACATCACACTAAAAAAATTAGATTGTCGTCCCTCCACGCCCTACTGTTTCCTTGCAGGCGTTGCATATTTCAAACTTGTTATCTTCTGCACACATGCTGAAGAATCCCCAAACAGCTGACATGTTGCAGGTTAACTCACGAGGTTCCCTACATGTGCGAGAATAGCGCCGACACGCACTTCACACAGCGGAGAAGTTGAGGGAAAGGAAAAAGAGACTGTGCTGTCGCGTCCGTGTGCGTGCGTCCTTGAGAACTGTAACTCGTATAACTTCTGTTGTCAGTTAATTGTAGCATTGACCGGCAGGAAATCGGCATATATCAGACTGACCTGCCGGTTTCCGGTCATGGCCGAGCACGTGAAAACCGGCCAATTCCGGTCACGTGGCCGGTCTATCCGTGCACCTCTAACGATAACAATTACCGTTTTCATCTAAAATATCATTATTATCGCAGTGCATTACCACAGTGTGGAAACCGTGTGTTTAGTCCTTTCCCAGCTTCCCCCGAGGCTCCTGAAGTCGTCGCGTGGGCGCACTGCGTAGCCTCCAACGTGCGTTTCTTGAAGTTGGAATCATTTGTATAATTTAAACCTGCACTACTGGAAACGTTCCTGACAAATAAGCTGTTTACATGCTGAGCCCTTGTTCCTTTTGATGTTAAAAGTTGCACTTTGGATAAGGTTTTGCTTATATTTTTGTAATATAATTGACACTGTTACACTATTTCAGCTTGTGTAGGCCCATCAGTGCTTTCTAAACCTACTGAACACACTTTTAAAAATCCCGCGATAATACCGAAAACCGTGATCATTTCGGTCATTATAACCGTGAGGTTAAAGCGCCTATATTATGCTCATTTTCAGGTTCATAACTGTATTTTAAGGTTGTACCAGAATAGGTTTACATGGTTTAATTTTCAAAAAATACCATATTTTTGTTGTACTGCACAGCTCTCTCTCACTGCTGCAGATCCTCTTTTCACCTGGTCTCTGTTTTAGCTACAGAGTGAGACCTCTTTTCATCTTCTTCTTCTGTACTATCTTTGATTGCACTCGCACATGCTCAGTAGCTCAGATGTAGATCATGTCAGCTAGCTAACTCTAGAGACAGTAAAAGAAAGCCTGTTTCTCCAACTTTGGTCAGTTCCAAGGCAGGATTAGCTGGGAGACTTCTAAATGAGGGCGCACATGTAAGTAGTTCTTTTGTAGATTATGGTGAACTTGTGTGTGTTGTAGCAGTGCTTTGCTATTGAGAACGACGTAGCATGCTAGCGTTAGCGTTAGCCGGCTAACGCTACGAGCTAACGGTTGTGGTTAGCCAGCTCATTTCGGACTGTGACGTCACGTGAACAGCTCACCAGGAGACTGAAGGCAGGACACATTCAGAAACCGTATCTCACTCAGAACACCATGGATGGATTTTTTTCAAAGTCTGTATGTGTGTGGAAGCCCCAGAGACACAAAAGAACACCCCAAATCACCAGAAAAAGGGATTTTTTCATAATATGGGCACTTTAAATTGTCATACCGTTAGATCTCTACTCAGCTGTCACCCCTCCCTATTGTTTCTCCCCCAGGCGGATGAGGAGGACGCCTCCGGCAGCGAGATCAAGACGCTGCGAGCTCACAGCGGCCCGGTGTTTCGCACCGCCTTCCTGACGGACAGCTCGGGCCTGCTCTCCTGCTCCGAGGACACCACCATCCGCTACTGGGACCTGGGCAGCTTCGCCAACACGGCGCTGTACCGGGGCCACGCCTACCCGGTGTGGGACGTGGACGTGAGCCCCTGCAGCCTCTACTTCGCCAGCGGCTCGCACGACCGCACCGCGCGCCTCTGGACCTTCTCGCGCACCTACCCGCTGCGGCTCTACGCCGGGCACCTCGCCGACGTCGACTGCGTCAAGTTCCACCCGAACTCCAACTACCTGGCCACGGGCTCCACGGACAAGACCGTCCGCCTGTGGAGCACCCAGCAGGGCGCGTCGGTCCGCCTCTTCACGGGCCACCGCGGCCCCGTGCTGTCCCTCGCCTTCTCGCCCAACGGGAAGTACTTGGCGTCGGCCGGCGAGGACCAGCGGGTGAAGCTGTGGGACCTGGCGTCGGGGGCGTTGTTCAAAGACCTGCGCGGACACACGGACAGCGTCACCAGCCTGTCCTTCAGCCCCGACAGCAGCCTGGTGGCGTCGTCGTCCATAGACAACTCGGTGCGGGTGTGGGACATCAGGAACTCCCACGGCGGGGCGCCGGCAGACGGATCGTCCGGCGAACTGGTGGGACTGTACACCGGGAACACCAGCAACGTGCTCAACGTCCAGTTCATGGCCTGTAACCTGCTGCTGGTGACCGGGACCGCGCAGGAGAAAGCAGAACCGTAGCCGCGGCTGTCTGGGTGGTTTTCTTTTTGTTTATGTGTTCGGGAGAAAAGCTCGAATATCTCCAGAATAGGGCTGCACGATATGAGGCAAATGTGTGAGGAAAACACACACACACACACACACGCTGATAAGTAGCGCGATAACTATGTTACTTGCGATAAATGCACAGATATTAAAGTGTTCTCAGTAGGGCTGCCACCTCTTAGTCGATTAGTCGACTAATCGGTCGTTTTGGTCTTAGTCGACTAAGATTTCTTTAGTCGATCAGTCATTTTTTTTATGCTTATTCATGCTTAATTACTCATTTCCAAGAAACTTCTGAGCAAATTTATGGTAAACAGAAGATTTAAAGTGGTGCTTTTGCAGGATTAATTGTGGAGAAACTCAGTTTTACAGATGGTTAATTAACTACATTTATATCGTGCTTTTCTAGTCTTAACCACCTCTCAAAGCGCACAGCTCTGTCGATTAAATCAACCAATCGATTAGTCGACAAAATCCTATAAGTGTTAGTCGACTGAGAATTTCTTTAGTCGAGGACAGCCCTAGTTCTCAGTTCTGCTGCTTTCAGTATTCTGCTAAAATACGACAAACAGCTCGTTGAATTCAAAACGAATGAAAGTAAATAATTTCCAACATTCTTTTATTAGACCAATTGAACATTGAATCGCATATAAAGGGAACCCCTAAAAGTGACATTATGAAGGGATTCTGCTATTTTCTTTCGACTAACACAACAAAAATCTCAGTGTCTTCCGCGATATGTCGCAGCCTTTCGCAATATTATTATAAGGGATGCACCGAGTCCAACCATTGTTGGGGTTCCACCAAATACCGAATCCTACTCCCATCCTTGTTCCATTAACACAGTAAACACAGTAATGAAGTAAACGATGTCCACGGCAGTGTATTTTTCATTTGTTTAGGGTCCTCGCCACCACGAGACAAATCAGCATTGCAGATTGAACATGTAGCTGGACTTGAATGACCTTCTTTTTGACTGAAAGTACTGCCACGAGTTCCATTTTCCACTTTCTCCCAGCCTACTGCATTGAACGCTCCACCTACGTAAACACCTTCCCGTAATCAACGGCGCCGTCAATACGGCGGCCAGCGTAGCTCAAGCGTAGGTTTCGGTTCAGTGGGGGGAAAATTCGTCAAAAAGCCCAATATTCGGCCGAATCAGAAGCCGAATCCTGGATTCGGTGCATCCCTAATTATTATTATTGCGAAGTTGAAAAAGAAAAAAAGGAAATGCCGATATATTGTGCAGCCCTACTCCAGATGTTTGTTTGAATTTGTGTTTTTTTTTTGTCTCTGAGCCAGCCAATGAGAGGTGAGATGTCAC
The DNA here is from genome assembly GCF_010015445.1 of Perca fluviatilis. Classification (NCBI taxonomy): domain Eukaryota; kingdom Metazoa; phylum Chordata; class Actinopteri; order Perciformes; family Percidae; genus Perca; species Perca fluviatilis. Next base: position 7,968,410 of record NC_053112.1, on the reverse strand, counting down.
CACCTGCACACGAGTTTCTCTCTCAGAAAAGAAGCCAAGTTAAGCGTCTTTTATTAGCGATCCACAAAGTCTCATCCTTTCAAAACTGTCTTCAGATATAGATCAATTATAATTCATCCTTGGTTGTGTTTTCTAATTACCAAAGCCTCTTGCCTAAATATCAGTATTAAATACTCGACGGCTGCAACTTAAAGATTATTTTCGTTGTCGATTTTAATCCGTCGGTTCTGTTCTCGAATGAATGGATTAGTTGTTTGGTCTATAAACTGTCAGGAAATGGTGAAAAAAAGAAGCCCAAGATGATGTCCTCAAATGTCTGATTTTGTTCAGTCAGTCTTCAGGAGTGAAGAAACTAGAAGAGATTCCTGTTCAACGAGCTGCAGTCGGAGCTCTAAAATTCTTCCTCAGTGTAAAGTTTGGTGTACTCTGCCGTCATGCACACGTTGTGTGATTTATAAAAGCAGCATATTAAATGTGACCGCTGGAAAATACACTTCCTGTCAAATGAAAATAATAAATTTGAAATTGCAGACATCGCCCCTAGATTTCACCAGGCGCGTTTAGGGTTGGGCATCGTTTGGATTTCTAACAATTCTGATTCAAATTCTCGATTCTTTGAGGGGTGGAGTTGAAACGGGCCACGTGCCTATTTTCACAAATAAGAGCAAAGTTTTATTGGAAACCAAAACTTGCGCATATTAAATTGGGAAGCGGTGTTTAGATTTGAAACCAAATCCTCCAAACGATTCCAATGAAGAAACGATTCTACTGGAATCGCAATTTTTGAACCGATTCCAAAGTAGGGCTCGGTTCTCGATGCCCAATCCTAGGCGCGTTGCGGCCGCCACCGAGATGAATCCAGCAGACGCAGCGCGTCTCAGAAGCGTCTCTCCGCTCCGTTGTAAAAAACCCACCACAGGTCTGTTTCTGACGGAGCCGCGGGGGGCGAAACAGGCCGTGCGGGGAGCGGACCGGCTAGAGCATCCTGTCAATATTTCAAAATAAAACTCCCCTGTGTAGAATCCCCGAACGTTTATCACGTCACTTCACTTGGACTGAAGGGAAGGAACCACTTAACTAGCGGGATGTAGACTGCTTACTTTCAGAGGAGATGCACAAATCTGCAGAAAAGCAATTACCAAAACGATGAAGACCTGAGATTCGGGCACGCGTCTGAGCCACTCCCCCGGTGTGGTACGACAACACAAAACCACGGCGCCGCCGGGAACGTGGCGCATCCGCCGCGCCCGGGGATGCATTACAGGGTCAGTTTTATCCAAATTTCGGAAAATGAAAATGTTTCATATTCTGAACGCAGGAAATACGGAAGCAGAAGTTAAAAGGTTTAAAGGAGAATATTGGGAGTAGCCTCTGCAGTAAACCGTACACGGAGTTACAACTTCTTCATGTGGAGAGAACAGTCTGACATTTCTTGTGCTGTTTTACCCAAAAGGTCATTTCAATCCCTGTGCATCCGGTACGGAGAGAGCCGGGAAATGTTTAGCCTAGCTTAGCACAAATACTGGAAGCAAGGGAAACTAACCCAGCTTCACTCCAAAAACTGTATATGTATGTCTAGGGTTGGGTACCGTTTGGATTTTTACGATTCCGATGCCAAACCGGTACTTTTAAAACGTTTCCGATTCCTAAACCGAGTCTTGAAAAACTGAAAAATGACATCAAAGAAAGGCTGTTACGTCCGTTTTGGTGAGCCCAGAGGGGGAAATGTGGCATTTTAAAAGTAGCCTACATTTACAGTAACTAGCCAACGGTAGACTACAGAGAGAGGGTGATATTTTTTTACGTCTGTTTCGGAGCGACAGAGGGGAAAATATTTCAGTCGACCCATTAAGTGGAACCGAAATGAGGGACCGAAATTTGCGTCCTAATCCGGTCCGATTCCTGCCAGTTGTGTAGGAACCGGTTCCATAGTTGAACTGGGTTTCGGAAAAATGTGTCCCTGAACAAAGGATGGTCAAAAAAAATCTAAAGTCCCAGTCAGAGTCTGGTGTGGCCATTCTGTTCCCGTGTCGTGTAGCTAGTCCGAACACGTGTAGGGCCGAGGTATCGTTTCAAACTTTATTGGGATACTTCACGTTGAGGAATGTTAACGTGATTGTTCTTTAAACGCAGGCAGACGTTGAAGAAGTGAGAAGCCTAAATAAAAAAAAACTCAACATTTTAAAATTTAATCCGAAGTCGGGACGATTACAAATCTGACCGGACATTTTCACGATGGCTTTCGGCCGCTCGACAGTTTTTGATACTTGGTGCTACTGACACTTTAAAGCTCTAGTGCGTAACTTTTGGATATTAATGAACGTCCGTTAACATTCAAGCCGTTGCCAAACGAGTTGCTCCAAAGCTAATTCAGACGATCCGCTCCACACAGCTCTCTCTGGATCTCTCAGTATGACTATGGTCAGAAGATTGTGGCGTCCGGTCTGGAGTGAAGATAATGACCTCTTCTGAAGAGTCCATCATGTTTTTTTAATCTTCAGTGTCCTCCTTGGCTACTAGCAACTGCGTGGGGGAGGGGCGGAGGCGCGGAGGCTTGGAGTGGTTTAAAGCAGTTATATACTAGACGCATCCAAGGTGGCGCGCGACATCGTGACGTCAAAATGATGTAATATCCGGCCGGCGCGGCCGATTTATGGAGCGCGAGCCGAGGTCGCGCACGGTTTTTTTTTTCTCTCAGCAGCGTGCGACAAAGCGGAAACAGGAAGCCTGAATGAGTTCGCCAACAACCGGATGCCAGGACTTACCGGGTTAAAATGAGCTCTTTTATGGTGAATGAAAGGCTCGGTCCCACTAAGTAGCTCATCCAATCAGATCGAAGCATTGACAGCAACACTGCTGCCAGTTCTGCCGTTGTTGACCTTTTTCTTCTTCTTCTAGCCAGTAGAAAGAGCGACGTCAGCAGCCTTTGCTCAGTAGCGCCACCGGTGTTCAGGAGAAGACTGCAACCAGTGTCGCGACCACCAGCGCGGGAATAAATAGTCACGGCGATTTCATGACGTCACATATGCACGCGCCAGCTCGGCTCCGGTTACTGTAAAACACGCATTAGGTTGTAGGTGTGTGGGCTGGTGGGAGGTTGGGGAGGGGGCCTTCTATTTTTGCCATTTGGTTGCCAATGTCTAAGTGTGACAGTCCCTAAAGCTAATGATGTTAACAGTGTCTCAGTCTTCACTGCCGTCATCTTCAGAAACAGATGTGAGGCTATCATAGGCCCAAGAGGCAAGAAATCAACAGGAACAGATATGTAAACGGGTCAATACAGGCCCGGACTGTCCTAATCATATCCAGAGTAAACCTAAATAGAGAAGACCTTTGCACTCGGCACAACAGCAAACACTCAGAAAATTTCAAACAGCAGTGGAAAACCTGCTTAAATACACATTAAAACATGCACAGTTTCACATATAGTATAAAAAAGGTGATGCATTTAAGACGCTTGCTCCTTCAGTTAATTTCTCTAACATCAAAACCTGCATTTACATTTTCCTATGGGGACATGCATAGATTAGACAAAAATACAGAGCAGCACTTAAACTCACAAAAATAAACACCACACATTTAACTAGGAAAGAACAGTGCAAACTACGCACCGTAGCTTTAAAAAGCAATATCTTCCATCATGTTTTGATCCTCCGTGTCCTCCTTGGCTACTAGCAACTGTGTGGAGTAGAGTGGGGCGGAGGCGCGTGCACGGTCACTGGAGGCCGACTGTACATTCCTCATGGGGGGCGACAGAAACTACGCACTGTAGCTTTAAAGTTGGTATCAAAAAAAAAATAGATGTAGAGCACCGAATGTCCAGGGCTTTATGAGAACTGGTTTTCGTTAAAGGCCTGAAAAGCTAAATTTTGAATAAACAACGCAATTTTCTCTTCCAGGCCTTTATTTATTTCTTTTTTTCAGTATATTAGTTACAAATATGACTTTAAATGAGGTTTCTCTTACTTCTGGAACAGAGACCGGAGCTTCTTGGTTTTTCACTTTTGGTGCTCGATTTAAAAGTCTGATAACCAGTCCTAGTTCTGGACTCGTCTGACTCTGGGTAAGACAGCAGAACATAAGAGATATTCTCTAACTACTGCAGTTCTCCTTATGTTTTACCTGCCCCTTTAGTACTTTATCATCAGCTTCCTTTTCTTTAGGATCTGAAATAGATTTATCAAGTATAAAAACACCATTTTTCACTCGGCCAGTGTGTTGCACAGACCGACAAAATGAGCCTGATACTCGGCAGCGTGCTGCTTTAAAGGGCTACGCCACCGTTTGTTGAAATAGTTCTTATCACGGTCTCCCCTGGCTGTAGATAGGTGGGCCAACGCATTTTTTTGTCTCAGTTCAAGTAATTAGGTTGTTTTTTTTTGTCTTTTGTTGGCTCACTTTTACTCACAACATGCTAACCGGCAACATAGGATTCCATTCACTATGCTAAGCTAACTAGCGGTGGCGCTGCCGGTGTTGCACCGGACTAAAACGATGCATGCCCAAAAAATGCGTTGGGCCACCTCTCTACAGCTAGAGGAGACCGTGATAAGAACTATTTCAACAAACGCTGGCGTATCCCTTTAACTCAGTTTGCTTTTGCTGCACAAATTCACATTTTACAGGAAGAAAACTTTTTCACAAATCTGTTTCCCGTTGATGCTCGTGGCGTTTAGAGGCCGTGTTCGGAGGTTTTAAAGGGTCTCAGTTGGCTGAAAGTTAACGAGTGTGAGCCACTTGAAAAACACTAGAACAGGAAGCGGTCGTGCTTCTTCTTCTCTCTTGGTTTTTGTCTCCGAGTCGGCCTACTGTAAGTTTTGAGTAATAATAAAAAAAGAAATTGTAAATAGCCTTGTGGAGGAAATTTCTAAGAATCATAGGCTGTATTTTTCGCACTATTCTGCGAGTGTAAAAGTGTAAATAAACTGTATTTTTGTAATATTTTGGCTACCGAGAGTCGCCATCCAGGTTGTGCTTAACTTAACGAGGGCTCAAAAAAAAAAGACATTTTATATTTCTGTTTTCATACATTCAAAGTGTGATTGTATTATTTTTGTTGTTGTTTTGAATATTTCATTCATTAATTCAGCCTGGAAGATGTTCTTTATGTTTGTCAGTACACTTTTGTTCCCATCCTGTTGCCCTAAAACAAGGAATAAATAACAGAATTTATTTGAACTAATGCTTCAGTAAGTTCCTTTTCTTTCTTTTTTTCTTTCTTTTATTGCTTGTTATCCTGCTGCTTTCAGTCTCTTCTGTTATGTGTGTGATTCAGCTTTATATTCAGTAAAAACACCCTGAGGCGCCAGACCGGATGGACAGGGGACACGGATGGGGACACACACACACACACACACACGTTTCACTATCTTTTCGGGGACTGTCATTGACATAATGCATTCCCTAACCTTAACCATCACCACTAAATGCCTAACCCTAACCCTTACCCTAACCTTAACCATCACCTAATTCTAACCCTAATCCTAAAACCAAGTCTTAACCCTCAAACAGCCATTTAAACTTGTGGGGTCCAGCATTTTGGCTCCACAAAGCTGTCGGGACCCCACAAGTATACTGTATTCCCCGGTTTTTGGACCCCACAAATATAGTAAAACAAGCCCGCACACACAACCGAAGTAATTTCCTACACACAAACACACTCACACACACACACAGAGTTCACAAGTTCAAAGACCACATTAACAAAACTTGTTTACTACAACAACAAAAAAAGTTGACTTAAATTATGGGCCTTTGGCAGGTCGTTGAACTTTTTAACAATCTTGTCTCTTTTATTTGTATTTACTTATTCACCTGGTTTGCACTTTTGCTGATGTTTTCGCATCCTATTGTGTTCATGTACAATGACAATCCAGTCTATTCTTTTACTTACACTCTTCTACACTGCGGTACTTCTACACTGCTATCTTCTGCCCCCCTGAGGCCGCAGGGCACCATGTCCAGGTGGAGGTAGGCCTACATGTAGTCTAAGAGTGGGTAGGATGCTCACCTTCACCCAGAATATGTCTGTCTGTCATTTAGGTCAAACTGCAGTCTCCTGCTCCAAACTGCTGAGGAAAGAAGGCTTAAAAATCCATCAAAAAAGGACTGGAACATGATATTTAGTAGATTCTTGTATTCAAAACGCCTGAGAGCAATCAAACCCTCACAAACTGTAATCACTCTGCGCAACACACACTGTAACTGTCCACACACACTCGTCTGAAGTCACTGTAACTGTCCACACACACTAGTCTGAAGTCACTGTAACTGTCCACACACACTAGTCTGAAGTCACTATAACTGTCCACACACACTAGTATGAAGTCACTGTAACTGTCCACACACACTCGTCTGAAGTCACTGTAACTGTCCACACACACTCGTCTGAAGTCACTGTAACTGTCCACACACACTCGTCTGAAGTCACTGTAACTGTCCACACACACTCGTCTGAAGTCACTATAACTGTCCACACACACTAGTCTGAAGTCACTATAACTGCCCACACACACTAGTCTGAAGTCACTATAACTGTCCACACACACTAGTATGAAGTCACTGTAACTGTCCACACACACTCGTCTGAAGTCACTGTAACTGTCCACACACACTAGTCTGAAGTCACTATAACTGTCCACACACACTAGTCTGAAGTCACTATAACTGTCCACACACACTCGTCTGAAGTCACTGTAACTGTCCACACACACTCGTCTGAAGTCACTATAACTGTCCACACACACTAGTATGAAGTCGCTGTAACTGTCCACACACACTCGTCTGAAGTCACTATAACTGTCCACACACACTAGTCTGAAGTCACTGTAACTGTCCACACACACTCGTCTGAAGTCACTGTAACTGTCCACACACACTAGTCTGAAGTCACTGTAACTGTCCACACACACTAGTATGAAGTCGCTGTATCTGTCCACACACACTCGTCTGAAGTCACACTGTAACTGTCCACACACACTCGTCTGAAGTCACACTGTAACTGTCCACACACACTCGTCTGAAGTCACACTGTAACTGTCCACACACACTAGTCTGAAGTCACTATCTGTCCACACACACTCGTCTGAAGTCACTGTAACTGTCCACACACACTCGTCTGAAGTCACTATCTGTCCACACACACTAGTCTGAAGTCACTATAACTGTCCACACACACTAGTATGAAGTCGCTGTATCTGTCCACACACACTCGTCTGAAGTCACTGTAACTGTCCACACACACTAGTCTGAAGTCACTATAACTGTCCACACACACTAGTATGAAGTCGCTGTATCTGTCCACACACACTCGTCTGAAGTCACACTGTAACTGTCCACACACACTCGTCTGAAGTCGCTGTATCTGTCCACACACACTAGTCTGAAGTCACTGTAACTGTCCACACACACTCGTCTGAAGTCACTGTAACTGTCCACACACACTCGTCTGAAGTCACACTGTAACTGTCCATACACACTCGTCTGAAGTCACACTGTAACTGTCCACACACACTCGTCTGAAGTCACACTGTAACTGTCCACACACACTCGTCTGAAGTCACTATCTGTCCACACACACTCGTCTGAAGTCACTATAACTGTCCACACACACTCGTCTGAAGTCACTATCTGTCCACACACACTAGTCTGAAGTCACTATAACTGTCCACACACACTAGTATGAAGTCGCTGTATCTGTCCACACACACTCGTCTGAAGTCACTGTAACTGTCCACACACACTAGTCTGAAGTCACTATAACTGTCCACACACACTAGTATGAAGTCGCTGTATCTGTCCACACACACTCGTCTGAAGTCGCTGTATCTGTCCACACACACTAGTCTGAAGTCGCTGTATCTGTCCACACACACTCGTCTGAAGTCACACTGTAACTGTCCACACACACTCGTCTGAAGTCGCTGTATCTGTCCACACACACTAGTCTGAAGTCACTGTAACTGTCCACACACACTCGTCTGAAGTCACTGTAACTGTCCACACACACTCGTCTGAAGTCACACTGTAACTGTCCATACACACTCGTCTGAAGTCACACTGTAACTGTCCACACACACTAGTCTGAAGTCACTGTAACTGTCCACACACACTAGTCTGAAGTCACTGTAACTGTCCACACACACTAGTCTGAAGTCACTGTAACTGTCCACACACTCGTCTGAAGTCACTGTAACTGTCCACACACACTCGTCTGAAGTCACACTGTAACTGTCCACACACACTAGTCTGAAGTCACTGTAACTGTCCACACACACTAGTCTGAAGTCACTGTAACTGTCCACACACACTAGTCTGAAGTCACTGTAACTGTCCATACACACTCGTCTGAAGTCACACTGTAACTGTCCACACACACTCGTCTGAAGTTATGTAAGGAATGCGGTGTGTGCAGCAGGAATGTCGCTGCTGACAGGAAGGAGGACAGCCTGAGACCTGAGTCTCAGAGTGATGAGGGTGGGGCGGCAGGGTGCAGCAGGGACGATGGTGGCACACCCAGACTCTGTCTGCACGGCCCAGAGACAGACAGACAGACAGACAGACAGACAGAGAGAGAGACAGAGAGACACAGACCAAGAGAGAGAGAGTCAGAGAGAGACACAGAGACAGAGAGAGAGAGAGTCAGAGAGAGATAGAGAGAGACACAGAGAGAGAGAGAGAGACAGAGAGAGATAGAGAGACACAAAGATAGACAGAGAGAGACAGAGAGAGAGAGAGACGGAGAGAGACACAAAGAGAGAGACACAGAGAGAGAGACACACAGAGACAGAGAGAGAAAGAGACACAAAGAGAGAAAGAGACAGAGAGAGAGAGAGAGTATATGATATATATATATATATATATATATGATATATATATATATATATATATATATGAGATGTATTTACTCCTTGTTTATATGTATGTTTGTTCTTATGCTTTGGCAACACAGATGTATTTTTTTGTCATGCCAATAAAGTAACATGAAATTGAAAAAATTGAAAGAGAGAGAGAGAGAGAGAGAGAGAGAGAGGAGGAAGAGAAATACATATTGTACATAATAACCCTATCCTCACATGTAGAAGTTCCCTTACCTGTATCTACTCTTCAGGAGGACACCTGTCTCTCTGTAGTCCCTTTGTATTTTTGTAGTCCCTGTGTTTCTTGGTGATGATTGTGTGTGTCCTTGTGGTGTTTATGTGTCTGCCGTCATTTCCAATCACATTGTGGTTCCTTTATTTGATCTAATTTTGAGTTATTTTGCATCTCTCTGTGGTAGATTGGCGTTTCTTTCTGTAGTGATCTTGTGTCTCTTTGTGGTCATTTTGCTTCTTCTCTGGGCACAAAATGTGTCCCCCAAAATGCAGAACAATCTAGCATACTATATGTGAAGGTTACTAGTATTAGTACTAGTATTATTATTAGTAATAGTATTATTATGTAGCTTTGACATGAATCTAATGGACCACGAGATGATTACAAAGCTAGGAAATGAATTTTTGCTTTCCAGATTGTCCTCTCATCTTTGCTTATTTTATTCTGAAAGACTGAGAGAGTTTTACCTTTGGCCTCTTTGGCCTGTAAAACTGAATCAGTCATAAATGATTAACCCTTGTGTTGTCCTTCGGGTCCCAGTGACCCGAAGGACAACACAAGGATTATGTACCTCCCTTTACTTTGTTGAGAATTGCTCTCTAAACCCTGTTTCTTGTTAAGTAAGTAAAGTTTATTTCTAGAACACATTTAAACACAGTTTAAGCTGACCAAAATGCTGTACAAACAAGAACTAAGGTGCTGTATTAACCCTTGTTTAGAGAGCAATTCTCAACAAAGTAAACGGAAGTACATAATCCTTGTGTTGTCCTTCGGGTCACTGGGTTAAATGGATGAATAAATGAACACACTATAGTTCAATAAGCAACACTTCTGTGGTCCTTTAGGTGCATTAAACCCCATTCAGAGATGCTGATTTGAACGAATAAAACATTTCAAGTTATTTAATGTATCTGTTGCCAAACCATCAGGACTTCATTCTTATAGTTTCTGTCATTTTCTGTCGCGGTGTGGTCATTTTGCGTCTCTTTGTAGTCCTTTTGTGTCCAACGGTTTCTCATTGTGCTTCCCTTTGTGGTCACTTGGTCGTTGTTTTTTTGTCTCTTTTTTGGGTCATTTAACTTCTTCCCTGGGCACAAAATTTGCCCCCCAAAATGCAGAACAATCTGGCAAACTTTGTAAAATGTTTGGCAGAAGTGTGTAGTTAACATTATAATTATTATCATTTGGCTTTGGCTCAAAACCTGGAGGTCACAAGATGATTGCAAAGGTAAGACATTTACATTTTTGTTTTCAAGAATGCTTATTGTATTTTTGAAAGACTGAGAGACCTTAGGCCTCTTTGGCCTCTAAAAATGATTCAAATCATGAATGAATGAATGAATGAATGAATGAATGAATGAATGAATAAGAAACAACACGTCTGTGGTCCTTTAAGTGCATTAATGCCCATTCAGAGATGTTGATTTGAACGAGCACTTGAAGTTATTTAATGTATCTGTTGCCAAACCAGCAGGACTTCATTCTTACAGTTTCCTGCAGGCCAAACCCAAAGAAAGAGAGAGAAAGATAAGAAACTGGAGAGAGAGAGAGAGAGAGAGAGAGAGAGAGAGAGAGAGAGACAGAGAGAGAGAGAGAGAGAGAGAGACGGCAAGGGCGAGGTTCACCGCCACAGGAGGACAAACCAGTTTGTGTGTGGAGGGTGTGTCCCTGTGAGACCTGACAGGCTCTTCCCTGCATCAAACACACACACACACACACACTCTTCAGGAGCCTCGCTCCATCACACACACACCACCTCGCGTCTCCGTCTCTCCCTTCCACTCGCTGAGCTTCTTCCCTCTGAAGAAGATGCCTGTCCAGTCCACTCTGTCGCCCAAGGGCTCCTCCGACAAGGCCGTGGACACGCAGCTGGACGGGAAGTCCTTTGAGCAGCTGAGGCAGGAGTGTCTGCAGAAGGGGGTCCTGTTCGAGGACCCGGACTTCCCCGCCAACGACTCCTCGCTCTTCTACAGCCAGGCTGTTCCTGTCGATGTGAAATGGAAGAGGCCCAAGGTATGTGGACACACACGCGTACAGTAACGCTTCTTAGATTTGAACTTTTTAGGGGGCTTCGGTTGATGCTCTGGTCAAGAGAGAACTGAGCAAGTTGTGCCAGAAAAAGTGTCCAAATGTCTTTTAAATCTGTGAAGATTGAGCAGATTTGGGTCTTCAATTCGGATTTTTTGAAATGTTAAATGAATGAAATGTTGTGGTTTGTAGGTGAACTGTTGGTCCGATGAGAGGTTTTGTGATGGGTCAACACGTGCTTTAATATTCTAGCTGTTTTTGGTCACATTGACTTTTCTCATAGGCGCTGAAAAGTCTTATAAATGTAAGGGAATGGAACTGTGGTTCAGGACAAGCTGATTAAATAAAAGACAGTTGACTGATTGAGTGTTAGAAATAGAGAATTACTCTGCAGAATTACAGAGAATCTCTAATTACTGATCTGAGGGTTCTGAATGCACGAAGGGAAAGCTAATTTTTGTTAAAGTTCTTGCTTTTCAATACAGAGAAAGAAATTAAGCATTTATCCGGTTGTACTCGTAGCTGCAAAACCAGTTCGGCGAGAAAACAGTGTAAATAGAACCAAGTACAGGTGCAGTTTTTCTCTCTCTGAGCTCCGTACGCAGACTTTATCCCCACACGCCTCAACGTTATCTGCATATAAAACACTCAGCAGCAGCTGAGACGTTTGATTGGGTTGAATTTAGCCGATCAGCTGTGAAACATTTGTGGAAGCTTTCTTGATTGAACTGATTTCTTGATGAGTGATGTCTCTTATGATGTCACTTTACACTAAAAAAAAGGGAACATTTGCTTTAGCTCATTTCCAGCTTTTCTACCTGTTAACATTCAACTGAGAAAAAAACTCACCACTCACGTTTGCTACAATGACTACACATTTCTTTGTTGGGCGTTCCTCGAGAGTAAATGCTTCAGCTGCCTTCAGCAGGTGTGTGTGTGTGTGTTTTGTGTGTGTGTGTGTGTGTGTGTGTGTGTGTGTGTGTGTGTGTGTTGTTGTGTTTCCGTGACTGGCTGATTAATATTGCTGGAATGTGAACGCACCTTTTAAAGGGTGACTGTGTCACCTCTCAACTGCCAATGTTTTTTCTTCTTTTTTTTTAAAATAACCCAACCGGTTCTTTTCCTGTTCCTCTACAGGAGCTCTGCCAGGACCCAAAGTTCATCGTCGGAGATGCAGACAGGACAGACATCTGCCAAGGACAGCTGGGTCGGTACCCCACACTTGTCTCCATGAGTTATTTTTAATTGATTGATTGATTTAAATTAATTTTGAACATGTTAAAGAAAACAGAAAGGGTCGTATAGATTTAAGAAAACACAAAAACATTTCAGAAAACAAAACGACATTTCAGAAAACACAAAAACATTTCAGAAAACAAAACGACATTTCAGAAAACACAAAAACATTTCAGAAAACACAAAAACATTTCAGAAAACACAAAAACATTTCAGAAAACACAAAACGACAAAAACGACATTTTAGAAATGTTTGTTTTTGTGTTTTCTGAAATGTTTTGTTTCGTGAAATGTTGTGTTTTCTGAAATGTTGTGTTGCGTGAATTGCCGTTGTGTTTTGTCCTTCCGGGGCCTCCGTAGCTCAAGCCATAATTTCACACCACAGACAGAAATACATAAATGTTTTTTCATCGTAAGCACCTTTACAGTTTTTAATTATACGTATACATTTTGTGTCTTATCACATATTTCCCTCATTTACCCATGATGCATCTGTTTTGTCACCACAGGGGACTGCTGGCTCCTGGCAGCCATCGCATCCTTGACCCTCAAAAAAGACGCCATGGCCCGAGTCGTGCCCCGCGACCAGGAGTTCGACCGCAGATACGCCGGCATATTTCACTTCCAGGTACACCGCCGGATCAAAATAAAGCCGTTTTTAAAATGTTTTTTTTATTTGCGTTCATTTTCAGTTGTTTTTCTGTTACAGAGATGTAAGGCTAAGGCTTAGGCATAATTTACCCCCCACCCCTCCACCCAATAATCAAAACTGGCCAGTGCAACCCCACCACAAAAAAACTATTATATATTTCCTTTACACAAATAAAGACATTTGCACCATAAATTGATGCAGAAAAGGCACAAATTGTTGCAGAAAAATTCACCAGAATGCAGAAAATGAAGTGTGTGATGTGCTTAAAATTTTAATGTTAAACCCAAAGTTACGCCCTTGGGCTAAAGCCTTTGTGGGGGGGCATGTTGACTTGATTGATTGACAGGTGTCTCGGCCTATCAAAGCTAAATAGAAGATTTCTGCTCACAAATGAGCCAAGAATAACAAATTCTCAAAATAGACAGGAAATTATTCCACTTTTTGTGTCTTTTCTGAATCAAAGTGAATTGAATCTGATAATTATTGGTAAGCAGTGGATGAGCAAAGTGTTTTCGTGACACATTCTCTGTTGCTCCCTCAGTTCTGGCATCACAACCAATGGCTGGACGTGGTGGTGGACGACCGGCTGCCAGCGGTGAGAAACAAACTCATCATGCTTCACTCGGCCACCAACAACGAGTTCTGGAGCGCCCTGCTGGAGAAAGCCTACGCCAAGTAAAAAAAAAACTTCATTCTTTACCTCCTCCTTTACCTCCACAGCGCTGTGGAGTAAGGTCCGGCTACACCACAGATGCATTCTGGGACAGGAGAAAAAAAAAACGCTCTGGGTTGTTGGCATTTCTTTAAACCAATCACAATCGTCTTGGGCGGCGCTAAGCTCCGGACGCAATGACGGTGGCTCTGCTAAATAGTCTCGGGAAGGAACTTGTTTTGGTGGAACATTTGCACCCCGCAAAAGAAAAGATTAAATGAAGTTAACTGTTGACACAGTACAGTAACGTGAGCTATTTAAATGAGCTGATACATGGTTAAACCTCATTGGCTCTTACCAGTGTATCTCTGTGTGTACTTCGTCCACAGCAAACCCACCAATCGGTCTCAAAACGTCCCAGTTAGAAAGGAAATACAAATTCTTTGTACATCTTTACAATCATCAATCCTGCCTTGTTGCACGATCCCAAATTTCTTCAAAACGGGACATTGTCAGCATGAGGCTTGCTAGCTCGGAGGTTGTTTGTTGTTGTTGTATCCCGAAGCAAAGAGATTTTAAGGACGGCAACACACAGAGAGCAGGATGTCAGGCAGTTATCCTGAAATGTACTTCTGTAGGTCCAGACTATCTCCCCGAGTAGGCTAACATTTGATAAATCAATCAATTAAGGTGCCGTGTTTTTCACTGAGGATCGGTCATGTAGCAAATTGGAAAAGACTTATCGTCAGGGGCGCAAAAACCATGCTCAGTAAATTTCACAACATTACAGTTTGAATTTAGTCACGCTAGTGGCTCTTATACATCTCATACTTTGAGTAGTAGTAGTAGTAGTAGTAGTAGTAGTAGATAACTTCATTGTCCCCGTGGGGCAGTTGGGTTTGCGGCACAGCTGCAAGGCACTTCATGACAGGACATCAGACATGTGACACAAACAAATAGTCCCTACATCAGACAGCGACAGACATAACATGAAGAACATCCATCACACACTACAATACAATACACTATACACCCTTTGGGTATGACCAGGCCGGCTGGACATCTGGCTTATTTTGACTGATTTATGGCTTGTGGTACAGAAGAGAATTTGGATCTGTTCTTGGTCAGAAACGACGCCTAGATGGCAGTAGTTTTAAATAAGATGCCAGGGGGTGTGTGTGATCACATACAATGTTATTGGCCTTTCTCACCAGTCTGTCTTCGTAAATGTGTTCCAATGCTCGGTAGAATCTCTACGTTTGGCCTTCCTCTCCATCTCTTTGTTAAATCCATGTTAACCACACGGTGATGCGTTTGTTTTCAGACTGCACGGCAGCTACGAGTCCCTGAAGGGCGGCAGCACGATGGAGGCCATGGAGGATTTTACCGGCGGTGTCGCGGAAACATACGAAACCAAGAGCCCTCCAGACAACCTGTACGCCATCATGAAGAACGCACTAGATAGAGGCTCCATGATGGGATGCTCCATTGATGTAAAGACTCTTTTTGGTTTTTATTTTTTGTAATAAAATAAATGTATATATATATATATATATATATATATATATATATATATATATATATATATATATATATATATATATATATATATATAGTACAGGCCAAAAGTTTGGACACACCTTCTCATTCAATGCATTTCCTTTATTTTCATGACTATTTACATTGTAGATTCTCACTGAAGTCATCACCACTATGAATGAACACCTATGGAATTATGTACTTAACAAAAAGTGTGAAATAACTGAAAACATGTCTTATATTTTAGATTCTTCAAAGTAGCCACCCTTTGCTTTTTTGATAACTCTGCAAACCCTTTGGTGTTCTCTCAATGAGCTTCATGAGGTAGTCACCTGTAATGGTTTTACCTTCACAGGTGTGCTTTGTCAGGGTTAATTAGTGGAATTTTTTTCCCTTATTAATAAAAAGCAAAGGGTGGCTACTTTGAAGAATCTAAAATATAAGACATGTTTTCAGTTATTTCACACTTTTTTGTTAAGTACATAATTCCTTCATAGTTTTGATGCCTTCAGTGAGAATCTACAATGTAAATAGTCATGAAAATAAATTAAAAAAACGCATTGAATGAGAAGGTGTGTCCAAACTTTTGGCCTGTACTGTATATATATATATATATATATAATGTTTTTGTTGTGCCTCCCCTCCTGTAAGAGGTTTACTGCAGCCAAGCTGTATGTTTTAAACCCCTCTGGGTGTTTTGGTTTTTCTCCAGATCACCAGCTCCGCGGAGTCCGAGGCCAAGACGACCACCGGCCTGGTGAAGGGCCACGCGTACTCCATCACAGGCGTGGACGAGGTGGGACTGGCTTTATGTAAATAGGGGGAGATTGTAAATGTGGTTGTTTCTATGTGTCTATATCTACCTGTCTTTATGTTATCTGTTGATGTGTTTGTCCATGTATATTGCCATGTCAGACTAGGGCCGCACGATTAATCACGATTAAGCACGATTAATCACGATTAATCACGATTAATCACGATTAATTGCATATTTTACCTCGCTAACGATAAATGAACGATAATTAATCACGTTGTTCTAAATCATCTTTTTTTGAAGCCAAAATGTTTCCAGACGATGGACACTGCATTTTTTTTTGTTGCTCAGTTGACTCTGTGTTTTCCTGACGTTGTCACTTTTTTCCAAGTTTTTGGTCACTTCTTCCGAATGCCCGATGTTTTTGTTGTCACTTTTTCTGACCTTTTGCCACTTTTTTTCAACGCTCTTTAAAAAAAATACAAAATTAAAATGCTATAGAATTGAATAAAAACCCCAATTCAATGAAAGTAGTGAAGTAATCATTTAATTTGCTTTGTTATTTTCTTTGACAATTTGATTAAAAGAAACCCAAATTTTTTGATATACTTTCCTTAACAGGAGGGTTAAGGAGAAAGTAGGCCTATCAACAGGAATAAATGATCGAAATTATCGTCATGGGAAAAATACATCAATAACAGCTTCAGAATTTCGATGTACCAGTATCAGTTCAGTTCAGTCACTTTATTATTAACCTTAATGTGAAACTTGCCCTGAAAATGAGAGAACGCATACAAAATACATACAACGTCCGCACTGCAGACCAGGGTTATTACAGTAAACTAAAACCACGATAAGCATTTCAATCAGGAGAGACGTCGTTGCAGATATGCAAACATTTATTAGTAAGATACGATTGCAAAGTAAGCAAATACATAGAACTTTTTGGAGATTAGACTCCATTTTAGAAGGGGTATATAAATATATACTATTGAGGTTTAGAGACAACCAAACATATCCCCCAATGGAGTCTAGACACTGGTGGTGGCGAAAAATCTGTAGACCGGAAGAACCAAAAGGGAGCCGAGACATCTTGGGCGAAGAAGCCTGGAGGCAGAAGGGGAGGAGGCGGGTCGCACTCTCGTCTGAAAAGACAACTGACAGAAGCGGGAGAGAGAACAGCTTTAAAACATGGTAGTCAAGCTGTGATTGGCTTGAACATACTCGCCCGATTCTGATTGGTTTACACGAACGTACACGCACCCACCAGCTGATCAGTTTAAGAGAAGCGAGTAAACGTAAATGACGTCTCCCTGACAGAATTTACGCTGAGCTACATTAAGTAAATAGTTTTGGTACTCTAAGAGTAACAACTTTTCTGTCTCATTTTTAAGGTGAGTGTCAGAGGCCAGAAGGTTCAGCTGGTCCGGATCAGAAACCCCTGGGGTCAGGTCGAGTGGAACGGCCCCTGGAGTGACGAGTAAGCTTAGGGACCCAGTCTAAAGCAACTGAGGTGGTGACCCCACCAGTTGCTTTGTAGTTTTCACATTTGATTTGTCTATGTGGGTGTCTTAATGTGATGTGTTTTTATATGTGTTGTTGTGCTACAGAACATGAAAAGAAGATGTGTGGAAATGATTATCCCTATGGGTCATTTCTAAATCACACGAGGTCCCCAGATGATACTAATCCCGTGCAAATAGGGCTTTAGTCAACATTATAATAAAGTTTCTTATCATAATCACTTAGGGCCGTTACAGAGTCAACGCATCGGTACGCATACGCGTCCGCAAGGCTACGCATCGCTACGCTTCGGCCGCCATTATGCGTCGATGCGTAGCCGAATGTGTCGTCCCAGTTTTTGATACGCGACGCGCCGATGCGCACAATACGATGCGTTGTCGGTGGGGGCGACACTGCACGTATTGTACATTAAAAATATTGAATCAACATATCTGAGCAATTTCATCAAACATAGGACTATTGAGTCACATTTTTCGGTATGTATCAACGTTGTGTGTGTGTAGTCTATGCTGTGTGCCCTCCTCTAGAGGCGAGAGAGAGACCCAAATGTATCTATATATTTTTAAAACCTGTTAAACCATGTTTAAGCGACCTTTTATTAATTTATTGGTCAGTGCTACCCAATCGTAGTACACTGTACTGGTGGGGAAACACGCCAGCATCTGATAAAAAGAAGTCAGCCAGCCAGCTGCTCCCTGACCATAGGTATATATCTATGCTCCCTGACCATAGGTATATATCTATGCTCCCTGACCATAGGTATATATATCTAAGCTCCCTGACGGTATATATCTATGCTCCCTGACCATAGGTATATATCTATGCTCCCTGACCATTGGTATATATCTATGCTCCCTGACCATAGGTATATATCTATGCTCCCTGACCATTGGTATATATCTATGCTCCCTGACGAGAGCCACTCTCCGGGAGGGTCTGGCTCTGCCGACCGAACACCGCGGAGCGCTCTGCTGCCCCCTGTTGCGTGGGCGGTGTATTGCATTTCACGCATCGCCCGTGACGCTTGGGTCTACTTGCGTCCGCTGTTTAGACTATGAAAGGGAGCGCGTCGCTCGCGTTGCTTGTTCGCGTTGCTTGTTCGCGTTGACTCTGTAACAGCCCTTACTGGATGTATTTTTCATCACATTGGCGGAAATGGGCTTCCATAGCTGTTGAGGTTGTAACAGATTATTTTGTCTCTTTGTCTATTTCAGCGCCAGAGAGTGGAACTATGTCGACGCTGCCGAAAAAACCCGCCTCCAGCAGAATTCATCAGACGATGGTGAATTCTGGTGAGTCCACGGCACGTGATGATCTGATTAAGAAAAGATTAAGAAATATATGTATCTGTATTTGTACAGATCTTATCTGGATTGTACAGTAAATATGTTGGGATAGGGGACAAAACAATCACTGTAAAGAGGTCAGAAATATAATGTGCCCAAAATTTCATGTCAGGGGCCATAAAGAAAAAATGTACATAGTTTTGGTCCATGAACCTTTGAATCCTCTACCTGCTTTATATAAAAGTTGAATTAAAATTATTTTATTACTATAAATTAAAACTTTCTTTGGGGTTTTTTAAGCTCGTTCCAGACTCCCAAACTTTACTGCAAGTCTGGAAAATGCATTTCAAAATGGCCGTATGACCACATTTAAATCTGCTTTACTCTGTTGTCTTTTGAACATTGTCCTACTTCATCATGAAGCTCGGTGGGGACGTGTTTTTTTAGCACAAATGTGACCAAGCTGAACTCTTGTTGTGTAATTTGGAGACGATGGTGATTGTGTTTGTGAACTCCAGGATGGAGTTTGGAGACTTCAAGAAGAACTACGACAAGGTGGAGATCTGCAACATGACCCCTGACGCCCTGAACGAAAACCCGAACCGCCGCTGGGAGGTCAGCATGCTGGAGGGAAACTGGATCCGCGGCTCCACCGCCGGCGGCTGCAGGAACTACATCGGTGAGACCGCCGGCTCTTAGGAGGATCTGAGAGTCAATTTTGCTTTTTTTATTTTTTTTATTACCTTTTGAGCATTAAACAGTTAGGGCCCTATCTTGCACCTGGCACAGCACAGTGCACAGCCTGACGCAAGTGTCTTTGCTAGTTTAAGACCCAACCCGCGTCATTTAAATAGCAAATGCACGTGCGCTCATCTTTGATGATCGCGCCATTGACCAACAAAAACCTGGTCTAAAGTCAGTAGCACGGCATTTCATTGTTATTTTAACTGCAAATTTGTAAAATGCGCCTGGGTTCGTGCACAGCATGAACACACTATGCTTGTTACACACACAGCAGCACCCAACATGCAAAAGATTAAAAATAAAAATATTACGGTGCAAATCCTCCATAACAGCAATGCTCCAAGGTCCAAACGCGCCTGGCTTTTCAAGGGAATGGGAGATGATCTCTGATTGGTTGATTGCATGTTACGCCCCAAAACACACCTCTGATTAATGAAGACACTAAGCACAACCCTTTTGAACCAGGCGCACGGACCCTTTTTTCTGCCGTCAAACTAGCAGAAGTGGATTTGGACAAGCCTTAAATGCACCTGCGCCAAGTGCTTCACGGCGTGCGCTTAGATGGTTAAAATAGGGCCCTTATTGTTTATATCCCCAAACTGCCCTCTAACTCTCTGCATCTTAAATCCGCAGACACATTCTGGACCAACCCACAGTTCCAGATGCAGCTGGAGGACGCTGAGGATGACAACGACGACGTGTGCAGCGTGATCATCGCTCTGATGCAGAAAGACAGACGGAGGAAGAGGAAGGAAGGAATGGACCTGGAGACCATCGGCTTCGCATTGTACAAGGTCAGAAAGAAAGAAAGAAAGAAAGAAAGAAAGAAAGAAAGAAAGAAAGAAAGAAAGAGACACTTGAGCTTGAAGTGTTTTTCTCTAAATGGTGTTACTTTTTTCCATTAAGAATAAAGTATAAAGCGTAACAAGGTTTACAATCGACATTTAAGTGTTTCCTGGCAGTGAAAGTGAAAGAAGTCATCTGAACAACCTTTGGGTCCGGACTCCTATTTCTAATATTTTACCAAAACTAAAATTAATTACAAAACTTCCGAAAACATGCAAGTATGTATGACATCTTACGTAATCTTACCGCTGTATTTAACGTTGTGAAACGGTGAGCGTTCCGTGACTGTATAGTGTTACGTTTAGGCACCAAAACAACTTGGTTAAGTTTAGAAAAAAGTAAGATCATGGTTTCAATGACGTGAACAACGATCAAAGTGGTCAGGAAGTTAGACGTCAATATGGGTCCTTATAGCATTCGCCTCGGTAGATGCCAGATCGGATCCGCTAGACGTGTCGATGTGCCTCGTGGCCCGCCTAATTCTGCCTCTGATTGGCTTACCCAGGTACTCTTAGCCTAACCCTAACCAATCCCCACTTCCCATGCCTAAAAAATAACTACGTCGAGCAGTGTAGCAGATCTGATTTCGGATTTACCATGTGTCCCCTGGCTCACGTTTCATGACTTCGCGTAAATATATACGCCACTTTCATAAAGCCAAATGGCGTGTTATTTTACGCCATTTTCAGCTATCCACGTGTGTGATACACGCTGGATACAGCTGATGTAAACAGACCCACCACGTGGCCTCGCCCACGCGACGTACTATCGCGAGAACAACGTCACACGCCTGTTAACAAAAAAAAAAAATGGTTGAGTTTAGGAAAAGAACACAGGGAAAGGCTTTAGTAACAAAACAGTGACAAAAACACGGAAAATAACGACTAAAACATGCTTACGACAACAACAAATGGTTGGGTTTAGGAAAGAAACATTGGGTAAGGCTTATTAAAAACAAAAACTTAAAAAAAAAAAATGGCCAAAAAATCGCCACACGCGAGGCGCGAACCCAGCTCTCCCAGGTGAAAGTCCTGTCTGTGTTTTACCCATCTGCCACCACAACCTACCTCCTTACCCAATCCCCCGTTACTTTATACCACTCGCTACGGCGGAAATGGACTCACAATATAGGCCAATGGCGGCCGATTTGCGTTGATATACACGCAAAAATGCAATTATGCGTCTTGATAACACGCAAAAACGGAATACAAATTGGCGTGTCATACATACGCCAATTCATGAGATCAGCCTGTAGTAGTAGTCTATATCCACGATTGCTCCGGTGCCGGCAGAAATGTCGGATGTCCCTCTTTCGGCCGGATGTCCGTCCCCTTCCTCTGTCTCTGTGTTGGCGTTCTAACCTCCGGTGGATTTGTGAGGACTATGGTTAACTGCTCCTCAGATCTCTGCAGGGTAAATCCAGACAGCTAGCTAGACTATCTGTCCAATCAGAGTTTTCTGTTGCACGACTAAAACTACTTTTGAACGTACACATGTTCCACCAAAACAAGTTCCTTCCTGAGGCTATTTTGCAGAGGCACCGTGACTCTGTCCTGCACTCAGCGCCACACAAGACGATTGTGTATTGGTTTAAAGAAATGCCAATAAACCACAGCGCGTTTTTTCTCCCATCACAGTAAGCACAGTGCATTACTATTGATCACTCTTGTATGAAGTACTTTAAAGCAATACTTGACTAAAACACTGCTTTTGATATGCTGTATGACAGTGAATGTGAAGTACACGTGTAATGTAATGTGTGTGGCTGTTCTGGAGCTTTCAATAATGTCACTTGATCCTGTGAAGTTGACAGAGAATTACATGTAAACATGAGAAGTTCCAACCAGGGTATGAAGTTAACTTTTTTGACCACCAGCCACTTTTTTTTTTTGCAGGTGAAAAACAGGACTTGCTGTGTCTCTATGATCCTGTCCTGTCCTATTCATGGTAGCCTACTTGTGGACATTGCGCCGGCATCACGTGCTGTAGTAGGGGGGCCCGCCTTGATAATCCTGTAAAGGGGTCTGGTGTTGGCTTGTTATGCCACTGCATATAAGAGATGAGATGACTGACAAAATCAGGAGTAGCCTACGCGCACCACAACAACAACAAAAACACTGGTGAATGTGAACCATAACACATGAGTTGTTGCAAAAAAGTTGCAACTTTTTTTGAATAGTTCTTAAAAATAAAAAGGAAACTTGTTTTGGGGAGAATAATAATTAGTACTATTAATTGATTACTTTGGGCTGAGATTTCCTAGGAACCTTACCAAAAAGGCTCAGGATGATGATGTTGGTATAATATGAAAACGGCTGGTGGATTTAAGACACAAAATAATAATTCATTGAATGAATCAATTATGAACATATCTGTCAGTGGCTTGTTGATCTTTACATTGTTAGTTAATTTCCTATCCTGGGCTGGGACACACATTCACGGTTTAATAAAGTACTTATTGGACTTTAACTTATCATTGCACTTACAATAAAGTAGCTGTCCTCAATTTAGGTCATCCTGTAGGTCTCATCTGCGTTTTTTCCTGCATCCACCGTGTGTGATTGTGTGTGTGTTTGTGTGTGTGTGTGTGTGTGTGTGTGTGTGTGTGTGTGTGTGTGTGTCAGTCGCGGGGAAAACGGAGCAACAGCCCCGCCTGCTGCAGACAGCTAACAAGATGAAACGGCAGCAACTTTAGAGTGAAAAATGGTTCCAGCGTACATTGATGTTACAATGTCTACATGTTGGCAGGACGGTCTGAAGTGTGTTGACGGTCTTTCGCTGTACGTTTTGTTGGTAAATGTGAGACGTTCGAGTCACACACACGTCTCGTCTTCATAACAGAAACAAGGAAATTAATTGTACCCGTTCTCACTCCCGCTTGGTCAGTGGCTGCACGTGGGACTGCTGGGATTGTGTTAGTAATGAAAATGCGATAAGGAACCCTGGCTGTCAATCAATGTCTTCCAGTGATGCGGGCCCCTGATTGGACCAGGCCTGTAAGCAACCGCGTACCCTGCTTACCGATAGTTACGCATCTGAATCACTCAATTCTCATTGGCTACCTGCCAAAGTGGCGGGTAGATTGACAATGTTACCCGCCAATTGCAAAATTCACCCGCATTTGGCGGGTGGGCGGGTGTTAATTTCATGCCCTGGTTCCAACTGAGCAAAGTCCATCTGCTGATGATGGTCACGTGATATGACTGACAGCTTCAATATCACTACTCAATGGACCTTGAGGGTCACATCGTTTTGTCACTCAATCCTCTGGCCTTGTAGCCTGGTCCTACCAGACTCTGGTACACTAGCCTGGTCCTACCAGACTCTGGTACATTAGCCTGGTCCTACCAGACTCTGGTACATTAGCCTGGTCCTACCAGACTCTGGTACACTAGCCTGGTCCTACCAGACTCTGGTACATTAGCCTGGTCCTACCAGACTCTGGTACACTAGCCTGGTCCTACCAGACTCTGGTACATTAGCCTGGTCCTACCAGACTCTGGTACACTAGCCTGGTCCTACCAGACTCTGGTACACTAGCCTGGTCCTACCAGACTCTGGTACATTAGCCTGGTCCTACCAGACTCTGGTACACTAGCCTGGTCCTACCAGACTCTGGTACACTAGCCTGGTCCTACCAGACTCTGGTTCATTAGCCTGGTCCTACCAGACTCTGGTACACTAGCCTGGTCCTACCAGACTCTGGTACATTTAATTTGTCCAGAGAGTCTGGCCACTCTCCATTGACAAGTGTTAACTTCCTTGAAGGCGGGTACTCTGTTGAAGTTTAAAACTATTGGATCTGGCCAGAGCCACTCGGGATCTGCCATAACCAATCGCTCGCATCTTTCTCCGCCGCCATTACGGAACTACAACTCAAACTAGCGCACGGCCTCAACGTCATCGTTCTCAGCCACTCCCTCTGTTCGCTGATTGGACCGCCAACATTTTTTAAGGAGAAAACCCAAGACTATACTGCGAACCCAGACGTAGTACTGAAGGGAAATGAAAATTGAGCGTGGAGCCAGGCTACTGGCCTTGTACTTCTGTCGCACTGCTCTACCTTTGCCAATCACATTTTGTGCGCTGAAATGTGTTATTAAGAATATTTTGATCTGGTTAGACCGAGCTGATTTAATCTTCCGCTTCTGTCCGTTCAGGCCCCAGAAGACGGGGACCACCTGGGGAAAGACTTCTTCCGCTACAACCCGTCCGCGGCTCGCAGCAAGACCTACATCAACATGCGGGAGATAACGGAGCGCTTCGAGCTGCCTTCGGGGAAATACGTGCTGGTCCCCACCATCTTCCAGCCCCACAAAGAGGCCGACTTCATCATCCGGATCTACTCTGAGAGGAAGACCGCAGCTCTGTGAGTCTTGGAAAGTAACTAAGTGCATTTACTCAAGTACAGTTATGAGGTACTTGTACTTTACTTGAGTATGTCCATTTTATGCCAATTTATACTTCTACTCCTTTACATCTCAGAGCTAAATATTGCTGCTAAGTATAACGGACCGTTAGAAATTACAACATTAATGCACAAATCTTTTAATTTATTTTTCAGCTCCTCCTACATGAGTTTTTCCTGTGTGCCTCTACGACGTGTAACGTTAGACAGCCAATCAGAAACATTGTTAGAGATTGGTAGAAGCATGCTGCGTGCCTATTGGCTCACTGACGCTGATGAGATTTACTCCTTAGGTATTGAAATTGGGTATTGAATGGCAAGGCCTTTTTCAATACTCAATACTTTTAGAGGCAATTCGGTCGGTGATGAAAAAGTATTAAATTCGGTACCCGGTCCTGCTAACAGCGCTAACAGCAACAGTGCATTAGTTAGCATGGTTAGCTCACTCACCGCTGGGGCGACCTAGCTTCCGCCGGAGAGCCATGTAATTTGCCATGTAATAAGTGGGATAATGTACAGTGAGCCAGTCATTTTTGCAAATTGAACCTTTTCAGGCTGATTCAAGACCTCTATGCTTTGTACAAGGATCCTGCATCACCCTTCTGGGGTTTAAATTCAAAATAATCAGAATCAGAAAAGGTTTAATGCCACAGTAAGTTACACTTACGAGGAATTTGCCTTAGTGATTGGTGCATACATAAACAAACAAACATACTAAACATTAATATGAAATAAACAATAAATTCAGAAACAAATATATACAAAATAGTTGTTGCATAACAAAATGGAGTGGCTCACTCTATGTTATCCCTTGCTTAAGCTACGCAGCAGCATAAAACATTATAACATAGCACATACAGTACAGGCCAAAAGTTTGGACACACCTTCTCATTCAATGTGTTTCTTTATTTTCATGACTATTTACATTGTAGATTCTCACTGAAGGCATCAAAACTATGAATGAACACATATGGAATTATGTACTTAACAAAAAAGTGTGAAATAACTGAAAACATGTCTTATATTTTAAATTCCTCAAAGTAGCCACTCTTTGCTTTTTTTGATAACTCTGCAAACCCTTGGTGTTCTCTCAATGAGCTTCATGAGGTAGTCACCTGAAATGGTTTTACCTTCACAGGTGTGCTTTGTCAGGGTTAATTAGTGGAATTTTTCCCCTTATTATTAAAAAAGCAAAGGGTGGCTAATTTGAAGAATCTAAAATATAAGACATGTTTTCAGTTATTTCACACTTTTTTGTTAAGTACATAATATGTGTTATTCATAATTTTGATACCTTCAATCAAGAATCTAATGTAAATAGTCATGAAAATAAAAAGGAAACGGTGATTGAATGAAGGTGTGCAAACTTTAAGCTTTGGACTATTTAAAAATCTTAAAATTTTTTTTAATCTTTATAACACAACTTGTGTTTGTGTTCCACAGTGAGCTGGGGAGCAACGTTGACGCAAGCCTGCCAGATGTAAGTAGATCATGCAGGAATCAATAATCAATCACCCGTTCAGTCCATCAACCCATCGATTCATTTCTTCATCCCAACCGGTTGTAATCTTTACACATTTCTATCAGTTTTTAACCGATAAACGATGCATCCATCGATTTGTTACATTACACGTTACTGCCTCAAATCTGCAGAAACAAAAATCTTGAGTGAGGAGATATTCGCTAAATTTGAGAAAAAGTGTATTGGATTAACATCACTTAGTATACCTTTACGTTTATGTGTATTGAAAGGTGCTATATAAATAAAATTGCCGTTGCTTGTTGTTTCCTGCAGCCGCCCATGCCCACCGCCCCAGAGGATGAGACAAAAGAGGAGAAAATGCTGAGGAGGCTGTTTGATCAGCTGGCTGGTGACGTAAGGAAACACTTTTATGTATTCCGCGTATTGGGAAATGATCTGTGAGAGCCTGTGGGGTCAGTGTATCTTTTGGGTCATTTGTTTTTCCTTTCATAAACGGGTATTAAGAAATGAATAATGAGTTGTGAGATTTCCAGGATAAAATGACTTTGGAACATCTGAGTAGGTTGTAGCCTTGGCTAAAGCAACACTGGTACAACCGAGCTGTTGCCGTGGAAATGACAACATCCAGTCTCAGAATATGAAAAAATAAACATTTTTCATTTCTGTTTTCTAGTGATTTTATTTTTTGTTATATGAAATAGAAAATCAAAATCAAAACATATTTTTAAATTTCTCTCATCCCCTTTTTTGACCATGAAAAGGAAAAATACGCCTTCTAATTCAATTTTAAATTTTGTATTTTAAAACGAAAATCAAGCAACTCATTTTTTCATTTTTGATAACCTGTTTATAAAAGTCGAAAATCACACTAAATACACTGAGCCTGTGGAGGCAATCCCAGCCGATGGGTGCATCAATTTGTTCAACAAATGTGGCCAGAACAGGTTCATTGTAATATATGACTTGTTGTGTAAGCATTACAATCTTTAATGACTCGAATCCGCTACCGGGATGTTCTATCAGCGTCACTTAGGAGCTTTCCAAAACATTTAAATAACTGTACTGGGCTAAGTACAGGAGAAACTTGAGAGGGGTTCTCATATATAGCACATTTAAACAACATTTGGTAATATTATAATTAAGACCTTAGATCCGTAGATGACTAGGTGTGTATGTATGAGATTAAAGTTTGCTTTTCCACCCAGGACAATGCTATCTCTGTCAGAGAGCTGCAGCAGATGCTGAACGGCGTTCTGAGCAGACGTAAGTGGCCGATTTTTGTCAATTATTCATCGTTGGTTTACTTCCTTTTTTATCTTTCTGATTTGATTAGAAGGAAAACAAAAATATTTCTGTCACACAATACTATTTATTTATGATTTTACATCTAAAGATGCTTAAAATGTAACTGTCTGAGAAGGGAATACTATGCTCTTTGTTTTGTTGATTAGGGATCACAATTAGACATTATTTAACTTTAAAGGCCCAGATATATTAGCTTTTTAATGATGCGTACGTGTAGACAAGCGGCGGTGGCGGCGCGAACGGCATTGTTTACATACTTGGCTGCGTGCTTTGCGTGTACCACATTATTGGCATTTCTTTAAACCAATCACAATCGTTTTGGGTGGCGCTAAGCTCCGGACGGAGCCACGGTGCCTCTGCAAAAATAGCCTCTGGATTGAACTTGTTTTGATGGAACATGTGTACGTTCAAAAGTAGTTTTAGTTGTGCAACAGAAAACTCAGGTTGGACAGATAGTCTAGCTAGCTGTCTGGATTTACCCTGCAGAGATCTGAGGAGCAGTTAACCATAGTCCTAAGAAATGAACCAGAGTTTAACATGCCAAGAAAGCGTAAGGTAACAGCTATCCGGCTGAAAAGAAGCGACATCCTGGAAGTGGAAAATCGTGGATATAGATTAGTCCCTGGCCGACACCGGAAGCTATTTCTGGGCTGGATTGTGGAAAAGCTGCTGACCAGATCAGATGATATACTGCCCCCCACGTTCATGTGCTGAATTGCATCTTGCGGACGCGTAGCGTTAATTTCTGAAGACGTGCACAACCTCCGCTCCAAAGGAACGCAGGATACGCGTGGCAGCCATCTTACGTACACGAACGCGTAGTTAAAAGCAAGTAGATCTGGGCCTTAAGAGGTCACAAGACCAAAACGTTGAGAACTGACTATTGGAAAGCAGTTCACAAGTTTCCCCTTCAAATGCAACTTATTGGGTTATTATGTAAAAGAAACAAGTCCTCCAAACCATACGACGATATCGGTTGATTGCTCCTACCCTCAAAGTATCAAAATTATGTGCAGCAATCATTTGATGCCAAAATACTGCAAGTGGCACTTTTAATCTTGAATGTCCAATATGTTTCTGTACATGTTTTATCATTTAAGTGATTGAAAATCAAAAACATCCTAACTGTTTAACTTTGCAATAACTTCTGTTTTTCAGGAAAAGAAATCAAATTCGAAACCCTGAGCCTGAGCACCTGCCAGAGTATCATCAACCTGATGGACGTATCCTTCCACGTCGCTCACTGACTTGTTTCAAACTCATGATTTCAAGCTTCATAGGGCTGTAAGATATGATTTTAAAACAACCCAACTTAGAGAGAGGAGAGAGAAAAACATATGAGTTTAAAGAAAGGATTAGCCTGACAAGCCAGATCCACATCCAGATGTTGGGTCTGGGAACTCACCGTTGGCAGGGCTCAATCCGAGGGGCGGGACAAATGGTTGTCTTTTAAATTCCCTCTGCACGCAATAGGATAGCGCTACAACCAACCAGAGCAACGCTAGTTGATAGATTAAACTTCAAACTCCGAACACATTCTTTCTTTTTTAAGAATGACTTCAGTGCCGTTCTTTATTCTTTTCTTAAAGAAAAGCTGAACTCCAAGTCTTCCAGAGTCGCGGCCAAAGCCAATTCCAAAGACCGCTGTTCGCCAGCAGCAGCAGCAGCCATCTTCTTTGTTTTCAAGTAGCAGGGAACCGTCGCAACTCTGCCGTCATTATGTTAAGCCCGCCCACCGACTCTATGCACGATGTGATTGGCCCGGCTGGAGATTGGCTTTTCCAGCTCGCAAGCCAAAGGAGAGTTAGACGACCCTGGCTGCAAATTACATTTGCTGCCGATAGGTTTTATAGATTATTTATATAGATTTCTAGGCTAAGAAAGGATAGGCTGATTACACCAAATGCTTTTGAAGTTTTTTTCCTTGACAGTAAACCAGGTGGACAACACAGGGATGCTGGAGTTCCAAGAGTTTAAGGTCTTCTGGGAAAAGATGAAGAAGTGGATCGTATGTGTCAATTTATGTGTTTAAAACTGTAAATCACAGATGGAAGAAGTACTCAGATCTTAGAAAAAAAGTCCTGCATTCACAATGTTTAATTAAGTAAAAGTACAAACATATCAGCATCAAAATATGCAAAATATACTTAAGATATATCCGATATTATGCTCATTTCCAGGTCCAGTCTTGTATTTTAGGGTTCTACTAGAACATGTTTGTGTGCTTTAATGTTTAAAAAAACACTTAATTTTCTTCATGCTGTGTGTCTGAATATACCTGTATTCACCCTTTTGTCTGAAAAGCTGTGAATCAGCTGTGGTGGTGGACGTTTTGGGATTTTGGTTCTTTGTGCTTCAGGCAGTGAAAGGGTTAAAGGTTAAAGATGGACTTGTGTTGTTGCAGATGCTCTTCTTGTCCTTTGACACCGACCGCTCAGGGAAGATGTCGACCTACGAGCTCCGTAGTAGCTCTCAAAGCTGCAGGTGAGAGTCGGCCATTTGCGTACTTTATTTCGCCCGACCGTCGTCTTTTTTTCAATTCTTCTTAGTACTCCATTTTCATGTTTAAATGCAAAGGACATGTTTTGTTCATATATGGAAATGTAATGTATTGACATCCCTTTTAACATATTGGCTCAACTGTTAGTGGTAGTAGCAGCAGTTGCACTACAGCTAATAAAGATAAAGTCTTTAGTTTTTGGTAACTATGTTGTGTTTGTGCCTTTGTTCCCATGAAGGCATGCAGCTGAACAACAAGCTCCTGCAGCTCATCGGCTTGAGGTTTGGTGACGACAACTACGAAATCGACTTCGACGACTACCTCACCTGCATTGTCCGTCTGGAGAACATGTTCAGTACGTCTCAATAAAACCCTCTATATATATATATATATATATATATATATATATATACATACATACATACATACATACATACAGTACAGGCCAAAAGTTTGGACACACCTTCTCATTCAATGCGTTTCCTATTTTATTTTCATGACTATTTACATTTTAGATTCTCACTGAAGGCATCAAAACTATGAATGAACACATATGGAATTATGTACTTAACAAAAAATTGAGAAATAACTGAAAACATGTCTTATATTTTAGATTCCTCAAAGTAGCCACCCTTTGCTTTTTTTATTAATAAGGGAAAAACTTCCACTAATGAACCCTGACAAAGCACACCTGTGAAGGTAAAACCATTTCAGGTGACTACCTCAAGAAGGAAAATGAAAAAAACACCAAGGGTTTGCAGAGTTATCAAAAAGCAAAGGGTGGCTACTTTGAAGAATCTAAAATATAAGACATGTTTTCAGTTATTTCACATTTTTTGTTAAGTACATAATTCCATATGTGTTCATTCATAGTTTTGATGCCTTCAGTGAGAATCTACAATGTAAATAGTCATGAAAATAAAAAGGAAACACATTGAATGAGAAGGTGTGTCCAAACTTTTGGCCTGTACTGTATATATAAAAATCTATTTTAGTTCTTCAAGTTAGGCTTTGCAAACTTGTCTATTAGTGACAAAGGACAAACAATTACAGGTTCAAAGGGCTTGAAACAGGTTTAATATCCTGTGTAGCTAATGCTATGCACCTGTAACCCAGTCAAGGAAAGGATTAACAGAAACGTAGCGTTGGCCAATCGGAGGAGGTTGTGCCAGACTCCTCCCGCCTTTGGCTGAGTCTCTATCTGATCTGTCAGAGGGAGAGCAGGGGTGCGGTTGTGAAGTTTAACGTTGGTAGTCCCCAGAGAAGAAGTTGGTCATTTCATGGTGTAGATTAGAACCCAAATTGAAATTTAAGCAAACTAAAAATTGCTGAATGTTAGAACATTATGTCAAATTGGTCGTTCTTACTGACTTATAAAGTGTCAGGATTAGTTCCATCATAGCGTCAATAGTGTTTTTTTGCACTTGTGGTTGGACGCAAAATGCATTTCGTTGTCTTTGTACTTGTACACTAACGTTGAATCTAATCTAATAGTGTCAAAAGACGTTAGCTGACGTTGTTGTTCAGTAGCTAGCTCGGAGATTATCGGCTAATGAAATTACTGATTGTGTCACATTCTCATTAGGGGCTGAGCCCCCCCTACAGATCTGATCCTAGAATCCCCCCTGATTATATATACAACTACTAATGATTGAAGTGAAGATTTATTCGTGTTAAAACAACTTTAAGAAAATTATTTGCCACTTTAAGATGACTGAAACTCTGTCCTCTTCACCAGGAACTTTCCAGGTTCTGGACAAAGCTCAGAGGGGACGGGTGAAAATGAACATGATGCAGGTAAAAACCACATTATAATATCACACCTGGATCTTTAATCTCTGCATATACTTCTGAGGCGATTGTTTAACAGGATGTTTGGCATTTATCCTGGGATTGTCTCTGTGGTCACAGGCTTTATTGTGCTTCTTTTTCTTTTCTTTTTTTTTAAATGGAACTGCTGAATTTATCTTTTAATGTCCTGGGATTCAATTGCCGTTTATTTTCTCTTCCCCTCACAGTTCCTGATGTTGTCGATGAACGTCTGAGGGGACGCTGAAGGCAAACAGAAGCCACCGGAAGAACAAAATCGTGTGCAGTTTTCTGAATGTTCAGGCCGTAACGATGCATAAACGCAGTTTCTTTCTTCTCGTGTTTCAAATTCTCAACATCTATCTGTTGTATTTGTTTTGTTTTTTTGGACTAAATAATGTGAGATACTGTCTGCGCTAAAGTGTTAGAGAGGTTGGGATCAAATGGTTAAATGTGTTGACTCATGCTTTTGGACAAAACATTGTTTTATTTTCTCTCTGCAGGAAATGGAAATACATTTTGAATAAAAAAGTTTGACTTTTAAGTGGGGAAATGCTACTGAAAGATATGAGTTCTCATTTGTGATTAATAAATCACTTTTGTAAATGTCAATAGACTGTATTTATTTTGCTCTTTTCTAGTCTCAACGACTACTCAAAGTGCCTTTACAGAGTACAGGAACCATTCACCATTCACACACTGTGGCCGAGGCTGCCGTACAAGGTGCCACCTGCTCATCAGATAAACATTCACACTCATTTACACTCCGATGGGGCGGCATCGGGAGCAATTCGGGGTTCAGTGTCTTGCCCAAGGAATTACACTGCAGCCAGTATATTACTGTAAACTCATATAATACAGTAAGAAACTGTCTATTTACAGTAAACTTTAAAAACAGAATGCTTAAACAGTAGTTTACTAGCAAATCTGTTGCCAGTATTTTACTTTAAATTTATGGTGAAAAGTGTTAATAATAATAACTTGTATTTATATAGCGCCTTTCATGAAACCAAAGGACACTTTGCAAAATTACAGCGGCTATAGTAGGCTGTGGTGAATGTCCAGGGATGTACCATTTTGGATATGTGCAGGGAGGGTGTTCCAGAGGGATGGGGCGGCAACACTAAAGGCTCTGTCTCCAAAGGTACAGAGTCTGGTGTGGTGAATGGAGAGCAGGCTGGCGTCTGAGGACCGCAGGTTTCGGGGTGGGGTGTATGGATGGAGGGCATACACCCATGGAGGGATTTATATGTGAGAAGGAGGATTTTATATTTGATGCGGGTTAATTGAGAGCCAGTGAAGGTGGATGAGGCTTGGGGTGATGTGCTGCCAGGTCTTGGTGTGGGGTAGGACCCTGGTGGCAGAGTTTAGGACACACTGGAGCCTGTCTAGGGTTTTTCTGGGGACCCCAGATAGGACACCATTGCACTAGTCCAAACGGGAGGTAATGAAAGCATGAATGAGGGTTTCTGCCACAGAGTCAGAGAGTAATGGCTGGAGTCTGGAGAGGTTTTTAAGATGAAAAAAGGCGGATATGATGATATATTTGATGAGAGTATGGAAAGAGAGGGTGGAGTCCAGGATTACACCAAGGTTGCGGACCTCAGAGGATGGGCAGATGACGCAACCATCAACATCTAGGATGAGATCTCTGCCTTGGGGGCCACAACCAAGAGCTCTGATTCTGTTTCTGGTACAGTGAAATACTCAAGTAAAGTACCTCAAAATGGTACTTAAGTACAGTAGTTGAGTAAATGTACTTAGTTACGCTCCACCTAAGTCTGCAGGCAAGACATTCGTGTGTTTGTTTTCTTAAGTTGCAGCCGAGGGGACGGTCACTATAGGGGTTGTGAAAATAATCGGCATGCAGGAGGAGGATCAGTGTAAAAAGTGTGCAGGTTGAAGATAGAAAGACTGTTGATTGAACTGGAAGAACAGGAAACATTTCACAACCACTATTGTTCAGAGTGAGGTATGGAAAAACACCAGAGGGAACTTATTAAGGTTGGATGGATAGAATGACAATTCATTCAGACAATTTATTTACAACCAAGAGGTGTTACTAACATTAACGATGCCTCTGGAGCAGGGGCGTAGCACAACATTCTGGGCCCTGTAGAAAGGCCTTTTCTATGGGCCCCTCCCCGCATCCACAGCTATTCATTCTAGCATCTTCTTGGGCCCTCCTCACATGAGGGCCCTGGGTGCTCAGTGCCCTTTTTCTCGCCCCAAGTCCGACGCCCCTGCTCTGGAGACCCAATTCGGACATCAGTAATTATTAAAGTCAAGTCAAGTCATCTTTAATTATATAGCAACATTTAAAGCGACAGATGTTGACCCAAAGTGCAGGTGGTGTAAAGCGTTAGTGCGTAACTTTTTGAAATAACTAAAAGTCTGTTACATTCAAGCCGTTGCCAAATGAGTTGCTACAAAGCTAATTAAGACTCTCAGCTCCACACAACTCTCTCTGGATTTCTCAGTATGATTATGTTCAGAAGACTGTTGTCGTCTGGAGACTTTCACATGCAGATACTCAAGTGAAGATAATTCCCTCTTCCCTCTTCATCATGTTTTTTTATCCTCCGTGTCCTCCTGGGCTACTAGCAACTGTGTGGAGGAGGAGGAGGAGGAGGGTGGGGGGGGGTGGCGGGGGGGGGCCAACAGTGTTGTTGTCATTACTTAAAATTCCTCATGGGGGCGACAGAAACTACGCACCGTAGCTTTAAGATCTGCCTCAATACAGATAAACAATAAGGGTGCATAACAAGCAATAAAACAAAATGTAAAACAGAACAACTGACATTGTTGTTGACAAAGTGAGGTAAAGACATATGAAGTTAGGAGAGAAGGAATCAAATCAACAATAGATTAAAAAGCAGCAGAAGGGGATTCAAAATAAGTGGAGAGGAGACTTGACAGAAGCCACGGAGCGGCCTCAGACTGAACTAACAGCGAGTACACAAAGGTAGGACTTTAAATTAGATTTAAAATGTTCAATTGTGGAACACGACTTAATGTGGGACGGGAGGATGTTACGGAGCCGGGGAACAGACAACAGAAAAAGCTTGGTCACATTTGGTTTAAAGGCATTAATGAGGGACTGAGAGGAGTTGTTGTGAGGACATAGGCGTAATTTACACCCCCTCCCCCCAATAATTAAAACTGGCCAGTGCAACCGACCCTTAGAACCTATTCTATTATTCCCTTTACATAATTAAAGACATTTGCGCCATAAATTGATACAGATACATTCACCAGAATGCAGAAAATGAAATGTTTGGAGTGGAGACCTCAACCCCCAATGTTGAACCCAAAGTTTTGCCCTTATGTGAGGATGCGTAGAGTGACCTAGGGGCAGAATATGGAGTTAGAAGGTCAGTAATGTAAAAGCATTATTATTATTATTATTATTATTATTATTTCACATCCAAAAATGTCTTCTTGGAAACCCTTATCATAGTATTCTATTTGTTGCTTATTCCCAAATAAACTAATTTTAGCACCACAAACCAGTGGACACACAGTGAAACTGGAGATTTTGGGCGAAGACGTGACTCCTTTGGGATCTAGTCACAGAAATAAACCATTTCTGTATTTGTGTGACCTTTTGGCTTCATCGTATCCATTCCATTCCATGCCAGGAAATCCTTATATAGGCAGGATATTCACTTTGAAGTACTTCACAGGCTGCATAGTAGCATTGCTTGAATGCTCGCTTTGTTTGGGTCCCTGCCCATGTAGTGTAGGCGTGGATGACGGCAATGTGGATATACCTGCCAAACAGTCACTGGAATCACAAACTGGCTCCATTTCGTAAAAGCTGAGGTGATGGTGAAGTCTGGTGATGGTTTATATTTTTCATATCGCTAATAATCACATTAAAAAACCAAAACCAACAGTAAATGTATCTACTAACAAGTATCGTCTGTGTATCAAAGCTAGGGCTGAGTTTTAGAAATCGATTTTCCGATTCAAATTAATCATTTCAATGATCCGATATCGATTCAGAAAATTGAAAAAGTTAAAAGTTAGAAGTGAAGTTAGTTAGAGTGAAGATATTGGTATCATATGAACCTAGACTATCTAAGGCACATGTGTCAAACTCAAGGCCCGCGGGCCAAATCCGGCCCCTTGCATATTTAGATCTAGCCCGTATATCAATTTAGGTTCACGATAAGTTTTGGCCCGCCTAGTTGTGCGCCAAACCAAAAACACAGGAAAGTGGGGTTTTTTAACTGCATTTTTCTGGCAGCATTTTCTCTAAGCAGAATATGGCAGATTTGCCAACTCTGAGACTCAGAAATTTCCCCAAAGGCAGCAGAGAGTTTTCATATTAATGCTGTGAAACAGGTTATTGTTAAAAAACAAATTTTGACGGAAAAAAACTACCAAAATGTAAAAAAAAGGGACATGCAAGTAACAAAAGCACGTAAATAAACTCTACATGTCTGGCCCTTGGTGTGATTCTCTTTTTCCAGTGTGGCCCTCTGGGAAAATGAGTTTGACATCCCTGATCTAAGGAATCCATGTCAAGCTAAATAACGCTCCAAAGTTTGACAAAATTTTGGCGAAGGAAAAACTGCCATGGCCATGCCATTTTCACAGATGTATGTATGTGGGTATACCGTCTCTGCTTCACAGCCTCTGCTCGAAAGAAAGCACTTTTTTTTCAAACAAATTCTGTCTCTATGTAACTGCTTTGGGGTCAATTCGTACATGCATTATTAAACATTCAAACATTTTAATAATGCAACAGGTAAGAGTACCTTGTACAAGTGGAATATTGTTCTCTTTAGGGGTGGTATTAGTAAGGGTATGAATACTTATTCCACCACTGATTTGATTTTCAAATGTACTATCAACCCACTGCGACTACTTTCCATTCCGGCAGGTGGCGGTAATGCGCCTATAAACTGGTTTTCCAACGAGAACTAACACTATGACTACTACTAAGACTATACCAACAATGTATAATGTAGAGGGAACACAATCACAAGTCTATAATTATATGAATTACGTTATTAATACAAACACACGTTTACATTTTCGATAACCCATAAACCACAAAGAATAATCTAAATTAATCCCGTGTGCTCTTTACGTTTAAGCACATTCATATAGTTTTTTTTACCCCCCCGTTGTTTTTCCGAAATGGTTCTTTCCGGAAATGGTGGAAGCAGCATGTTGAAGGAGAATCCAGCGTGGATTAACAACAACAACGGCACTTTCTGGATTTAAACGGTTAATTGTTTTGAACAGCTACCTGTAGTTTGAGGTTTGAGCATCTCTAACCCCGATTAGTCGAAGGAAACCAGCAGAGATTCCGTGACAAGATGGTAAGATGACATTTCTAAGCTAAAGCTAACGTTGTTAGCTAACAGCGGCTAACGTCACTGATGTGTATCCATCAGAGAAACTGTACTAATGGCAAATAACGTCGTCAACTAATGTATGTTGTATTGTCCGGTTGTATTGTAGTTACATACTTACATTTGAAAAGTCGTAGCCTTGATTAGTAGTTAGTTAAAGTATAATTTTCGCCCTTTTTGCTATTGTTTTTGCAACTAACGTTAGCTAGCTAACTCAGCTGTTTGCTTCTCAACAGTGAAAGAAACTTTGTACACAACAAAATTAGCTAATTTAGAACTACCACCAGAGATTTAGAAGTACGTAAAGTTAGTTTACATACCCTATTATTTGTAATTTATAAGTGTCAAAGTTGTTAATTCGGCTCATGTAAGATGAAGATACAAAGACAAAGTTTTGGGTAATGGTTTCATTTAACTTTTAAGATAGCAATGTATTTATCCCGAGGAGAAAATACTGAGCAGCATTAGCAATACGTAGTAGGAAAGAGCGCAAATATAAAGAGTGCACATTTAAAAATAACAATAAGGTGCAATGCAAAAAAAAAAAAACTGTTCGCTGTATGGATCTTGCTGGTTTGCAAATACACATACTGTAGGCCAGCACAAAATGAGGTTGTGTGTATTAAATGACGTTTTACCCACAGCATGGACAGGTACAGTCAGTGTCCGTTGTCAGTTAGTGCCGGGAGGGCCACCAAATTATGCTAAAACATGTTTTAAAGTTTCTTTTTCCCAAATGAGAATCAGTCTGATAGCGTATGATGTAGTTTAGGGACATTTATAAGTGTGCTGTTTGTATGATGTTCGTTATGTCTATATTTTTATTGTCTTCCTTTGTTTTTTTATAACATAATTAGGGCTGTGCTCGATTGAATCGACTTACACTCATTCAATTGTACCGACTAATCCATTAGTTGATTTAATCGACTGATCTGTAAATCTGAGTTTCTCTGCAAAGAGTCATGCAAAAGCACCACTTTAATTCTTGTGTTTACCAGAGATGTGCTCGTACGTTTCTTGGAAATAAGTCATTCAGCATGAAAACAGCATCAGACATGACTAATGGACTGAAGAAATCTAAGTTGACTAAGACCAAAACGACCGAATAGTCCACTAATCGGCTAAGAGGGAACAGCCCTAAACATAATATAACTTTGTACAGCACTTTGTTCAGCCTATGTTGGTTTTAAATGTGCTCTATATGTAAATGTACTTGACTTGATATATTCACACATATATTAATATGAATCCAACATACAAAGGTACATTTGTGGAAAAAACATTTAATTTACACATTGATGATAAGCTAACTGTAGGTAAGGTAGCCACTATGGTAGCCACAGGATTCACTATACTTTAACGTTTATTACGTATAAATAATAACCATTTATTTTTCATCCATTTGGCCCAGTTTAATGTGCAACTCGATTGTATACAGTAGGGCTGTGGTTTCCAACCTTTTTGGTCTGATGTATTGTAAGTTTCTGTGCGGGATTATTAAAGTGTAACTTATTATTATTATTATTATTATTATTATTATTATTATTATTATTATTATTACGTACCACCACAGTCCTGTCAGATGAACTCACATACACCTTCATTGATTCCCAATGTATGTTCCTTATGTATAACACTATTCATCATATAAAAGTGAATAATGTTAATTTCTTTCACTACGAACTGTCCATATTAAGGTTTGTTTGGGTAGCATTAGGGCTGAGACCTTACTGCACCTGGGTTCATGAACTTCATGTTTCAATCCAATCACAATTTATATATATATTTTCAAATTAGTTGAGCAACTCTAAGATCTTGCCACATACCCCCTGGCAACTGTGGAAGGGTACACGTACCCCTGGTTGGGAATCACTGCAGTAGGGGGTGCCTACTCGGTCTCTCTTTCAGCTAAGGGGTCCCTGGCCTAAAAACAGACCCCTGAAGACCCCTGCTTTACTGTTGCATTCTCACCAGCGGTCACCAGAACTCACTGCTGTGTTTTTCTCCTCCAGCCTCATCGGAAGAAGAAGTCGTTCATTGAGAAGAAGAAGGCCGTGACCTTTCACCTGGTCCACAGGAGTCAGAGGGACCCGCTGGCTGCAGACGAAAAAGCCCCG
This sequence comes from Perca fluviatilis, assembly GCF_010015445.1. NCBI lineage: Eukaryota > Metazoa > Chordata > Actinopteri > Perciformes > Percidae > Perca > Perca fluviatilis. Next base: position 7,929,065 of record NC_053112.1, on the reverse strand, counting down.
CAACACGTCCTGCTGCACGCCAACAAGGTACGCATCAACTGTCTCCTCTTTGTTTGTTTTGTTGTCAGTGGTTAGGCCTGTAACAATATTTATAATTGTCAAATCACTTTTTTTTTTTTTTTTTTACATAATCACAGTTTCTTTGTTTAACCGCGATTCATTGCTAACATTAGTCCTAAAGTCCTAAGGTGTATAACTGTTGATGATAATTGTCAATTTTATGTTCATTTAGGCAAAAGATAAACTTTGTAATATGCTCATGAAGAGGTGTGGGTTACTTCATAGGCTGTGTACCTGTGTTACGTTATCCTGGGATCCATTCAAAACTGTATTTGTTTGTAAACGTAACACATGAATACATATTTTTAAATTTGACTGAAAGAGACAATTCTATCGTTAATCGCAATTATTTCATTGACAGTTAATTGTACACCGAGATTTGGAATTGTTACAGCCCTTCAGTGGTTCATAACCTTTTTGTCTTATCACACGGTTGGTAATGTTGAACAGTATAGCAATATTTGAAAGAAGTATCTCCTCGAAGCTCCTTCTAACCCAGGGGTGTTGAACTCAACTTCCCAGAGGGCCGCACTGGAAAATAAGAATCATATCAAGAGGCAGACATGTAGAGTTTATTAACATGCTTTAATTTCGAAAAAAAAACTTTGACTGTATTTTTGCATGTCTTATACAGTCTTCTCACTTACAGTTTGGTCGACTAAAAGTCAGCAAAAAAGTTCTTTAGCCATCGTAGAAAAAAGTGCCAAAAAAGTGAGAAAAACAACGAAAAAAGTGGCACAAACATGGAAAAAAGCGTCTGCAAAAATGACAAAAACTTCAGAAAAAGCAACAAAAACTAGGTGTGCCAAACTTTATTGTGAACCTAAATTTATATGCGGGTTGGATCGAAATCTGTGAGGGGCCAGATTTGGCCCTCGGGCCTTGAGTTTGACCCGTGTGGTCTAACCCCTCCCCCTGCCCTTGGGGAGATTTTTTAGAAATGATTTGTTAGAGCTGGGCAATATATCGATATTATATCGACATCGTGATATGAGACTAGATATCGTCTTAGATTTTGGATACCGTAATATGACATAAGTGTCTTTTCCTGGTTTTAAAGGCTGCATTACAGTAAAGTGATGTCATTTTCTGAACTTACCAGACTGTTGTAACTGTTCTATTATTCACCTTTACCCTCTTAGTCATTATGTCCACATTACTGATGATCATTTATCAAAAATCTCATTGTTTAAATATTTTGTGAAAGCACCAATAGTCACATATCGATATCGAGGTATTTGGTCAAAAATATTGTGTTATATATTTGATTTTCTCCACATCGCCCAGCCCTATGTTTTGTCTAATGCGTTGCCGTGACTTTGTGTTTTTTGAGGTTTCTCAGGTGGACACAGAGAAGAGGCGCGAGGAGCAGAGGGAGTTTGGCGTGTTCTTCGATGACGACTACAACTACCTGCAGCACCTGAAGGAGCCGTCGGTCCCGTCGGAGCTGGTGGCCGCCGGCCCCCGGCACACCGACAGGCGACTGATTCATCTCGATGATGAAGAGTACGAGGAGGAGGACCAGGAGGGTGAAACGGACAAGGCCGTTCCTGTAAGTTGACTTGGGAGTCATGGAAAGTTATGGAATTAAAAAAATTGGTATCCCAGACCTGGAATAGTTTTGAAAACTTAAATATTTTTACATCTTACAAAAACAGGGTTTTTCCTGGCTCAGAATGGGACTTTGTGGGGGATGACTACGCACGGCTGTAAGCATGATCTTTCCGCGTAACAGTAAAGGCAATGAGTCCGTGTTACCTTATTTGACAGAAATCGATGCATTTTCCTGTCATTTCTGACAATTTGATAAACAAAAATGTATATTATGCTTGAGTAAATAAACCCCCAGTTAACAAAACTGGTTAAAAAAATGATATTAATATTTAAATAAATCACCAGGAGAGTCCGGTACAGCCCGACTCTGGAGATAAAACTAAGATTAGCGCTCATATTCAAGTTTATGTTTGTCTGCTTGTTCAACGGTTGTTTGGTAAATTGGGCGCCAAAAATTCAGAAAAAAACCTGCAAATGTTTCGGAATTAACATGCTAGGTTTGTCGTTACTGTAAATGTCAGATACTTCCACTAAGGAGGATTCTGTTTCTGTTTGTTAGAAAGTCAGCTTTAAAAATCACTTAAAGTATTTCAGTGATTGGTTAGTTTTTTGTGCAAATTGTGTCACTATGTGGAAATGAGAAAATAAATTAATGTAAAATCTTTTACATTTACATTTTTACATTCATGTAGTTTTATCCACATTTTTGGGCAAAGAGTCAGAATAATTTTGCTTCTGTTTTCTGGATTTCTTCGTCCAACATCTTTTACTTTTGCAGTTTGTTTTAGTAAGTACGATTTGAGCGGCATCCCAAATAAATTAACCTCAAAATATTGCCATTTAAGATTTTCTCATTATTATTTAGGAGGATTTTTCTTTATGCAGCAGATCAGACGTTGGCTGCTGTTTTCCCTACGTGTCTCTCGCGTACATTCACACAATTGGTCAAAAAACAAGTAAACGCAAGAATGTTGACATTCTCTGAATTTGTGGGCTTTGTATGGAGTCATATACTGTAGAGTCAATATAGAAATCTGCTCTGAAATGATTCCTGTTTTGTTTGATGAACAGGCCGCTAGCATCAACCTTCCTTCTTCAGTGTTCGCCTCAGAGTTTGAAGAGGAGGTGGGACTTCTGAACAAAGCCGCTCCGATCTCAGGTAAGCGGCCCGGCTTCAAATACACTGATGGACTTAAACTTGTGTAGTTCCAAAGGTAGAGCAACGCAAATGTAATCTTTTAAGTAATATTTTATTATGCCATAATAATCTTTTAGCATATTTTAATTCAAGTGTCTGAGAGACAACTTTTTGGCTCTGTTTTCAGGCTTTAGAAAATCTAGTTATCCCGGGAGACTTTAGCCAATCACAGGGTCATTTCAGAGAGAAAGAGCCTTCCTATTGGCTGTTCTGTGCATGCGTTACCTGTGCGACAAAGAGGGGAAAGGGAGAGCTACAGAACGAGGTCTCAGCCTACTTTAAAGTCTGGCATTTATTTTTGCATTCTAGGCAATTATAGGCCGAACGATTAAAGGAACCAAATTATCATCATATGGTCTGTATTTAATGTTGTTTCTTTGGATTAAATTTTTTTGCACCAGATTAATTATCGTGTGTCTACACTGTTCAGGATTTCAGAAACAGTTTTGGAAGCTGAAACACAGAGTCACTTTCTCCTGTTTCAGGGAAGATTTTAATTTGAAAAAAAAAAATCCAGTTGTGTTACCACTTTCAGCAGATTTTGGGATTGAAACAGAAAACTTGGCTAGCGACAATTCCTCCCACTGAAAAGGTTTAATTGAATTTAATAAAGTTAAGAGAGATCGGATGCTTCTCAAGCCAAAATACAACATTGTCGTGGTGTATTTGTAATAACAAAAGCATGTTAAACTGTTTTGAACTTTTATCATTTCTCGAGAATAGTTCCTTTATGCACATACAAATTTACTGCCTCAATGCAATTTCATGATCAAACAGGACATATTTCCAGTTTGATGGTGGTGTTTTACTGTCCCCTCCCGCTGCTGTTTACTCGTCCCAAAACACATGATGCAGCTTTAACCCTGCTGTTGTCCTTGGGTCAAATTTGACCCGTTTACAAAAACTTTCTATATCAGAACTATGACAAAAGAACGTTGAAAAAAAGTGACAAATGTTGGAAAAAGCTACAAAAACGCAGGAAAAAAGTGAAGAAAAAAAACCCCGTCAAAAACATCGCCAAAGGTGACAAAAACTTGACAAAAGTTAAAAAATAAGCGACAAAAAACATGTTAAAAAATTTAGAAAGACATAATAAAAAAAACGCCCCCAAAAATTTGAAAGAATGTGACAAAACAATTGGAATAAAAAGTGTAGAAAAAGAACAACAAAATGTTTATTTCAACCCAGGAAAACACAAAGTTGCAAGTCGACAGGGAGACAACACGAGGGTTAAAGGGTTCAGAAGTCAGCATCTTGTCTGTGTCTTCTTGCTCACTGTTTTGTGTGTGTTTCCCTTCAGGACCACGGCTGGACATGGACCCCGACATTGTGGCAGCTCTCGACGAAGACTTCGACTACGACGACCCCGACAACCTCCTGGACGACGACTTCATCGCCAAAGCAAACACTGCGAGCGGAGCCGCGGACATCGGGTAAGAGATGAAACATTTGTCTTCCATTCAATTTTATTTATAGTGTCATAACAGAAGTTATCTCAGGACACTTTACAGATAGAGTTGGTCTAGACCACACTCTGTAATTTACAGAGACAACAATTTCCCCCCCCCAAGAGCAAACATTTGGTGCAACAGTGGCGAGGAAAAACTTCCTTTAAACAGGCAGAAACCTCAGACAGACCCTTAGCATGATGTAGCAGGGTGTATCAGGGCATAGCAGTGTGTATCAGGGCATAGCAGGGTGTATCAGGGCATAGCAGTGTGTATCAGGGCATAGCAGGGTGTATCAGGGCATAGCAGGGTGTATCAGGGCATAGCAGGGTGTATCAGGGCATAGCAGTGTGTATCAGGGCATAGCAGGGTGTATCAGGGCATAGCAGGGTGTATCAGGGCATAGTAGGGTGTATCAGGGCATAGCAGGGTGTAGTAGGGCATAGTAGGGTGTATTAGGGCATAGTAGGGTGTATCAGGGTGTATCAGGGCATAGCAGGGTGTAGTAGGGGGTATCAGGGTCTATCAGGGCATAGTAGGGTGTATCAGGGCATAGTAGGGTATAGTAGGGCTGGGCGATATGGACCAAAAGTCATATCCCGATATATTTTGGCTGAATATCGATATATGATATATATCCCGATATTTTTTTCCGCAAAATGAGAGCAAATGTTCAGTCAAAGCCAAAATCAAATATGACATGTCACAAGTAGTTTCATAGAAACAGTTGCAAAATCAAATAAATAAACCGGTTTCTTCACCTGGTTCATGATTAAATGATCAGCTGTTCAAATAACAATAAAATGTAAACCTAAATACTGTATAACAGGTGTACCTTTTTTTTTTTTTTTTTTTTTAAATCAAAGCTCCATAAGGTGCACATTTACATAAAAAAATATCTTAAATAAAAAGCCTATAAAATAAAAGAGGCCAATCCAAAAGGAGTCAGCAGCTTGCTTGGAGCAAGGATCACATTTGAACTATATCGATATATGCGATATGGTCTAATTCCTTATCTCATTTAAAAATATATTGATATATCCTCTTTTGACCTGCTGTCAGGAGTGCAGTTTTCTTTTTTTGTGGTCAGAAGTGTACCAGTGTGCTTTGGCTGCAGATCAGACGAGGGTTTTGATGCAGGTACGGAAGCTGCATTGTCTTTTAAATCCACTGGCTGGTGTCACTGGCACAGCCCAGCCCTAGGGTATAGTAGGGTGTAACAGGGCATAGCTCCCCAGAGCTAGGTTAGTAACAAGCTTTTGCTCACAGATGAAAAGTGAGACGAGAGAAGAAGGAAGTCTAAAACTATAACAGCATACCTAAGAGCTGCAGAGAAGCAGAGGTAGGGAGGGGGCGCGCCGTGTCTTTAGCTATACACCCTCCCTGCTGGTATAGGCGAACGCTGCAACTCCTCACTCCCTAAATATAAGCTTTCTCAAAGAGGAGAGTTTTAAGTTTACTCTTAAATGTGGTGACGGTGTCTGCGCCCCAAACCCAGTAGATGAATCCAACATCAATGAATGGATTCTGATTCCTCAGAGGGTGGTCTCATGATATTTATCGAACTTGTGTGATTTAATTTGAATGTGTAACCTGTGACAGAGATGGCGATGATGATGACGATGATGATGATGATGAGTGGGAGGACACAGACGAGGAAGGCGACTTTGACTCTGAAGGCGGGTTTTCGGGCGACGAGAACATGGAAGGCCGCGGCCCGGAGTTTCTCTTTATGGACGAAGAGACGAAGAGTCGATTCACCGAGTACTCGATGACGTCGTCCGTGATGCGGAGGAACGAGCAGCTCACCCTGCTGGACGACCGCTTCGAAAAGGTGAACTTTTACTCTTGACCAGGGCCACACGGAATCTGCATTTTATACTACTTTATACACCTCCACCTACATCTCAGAGGTAAACGTTGTACTTTTTACTCCACTACATTTGGCTGACAGCTTTAGTTACTTTTCAGATGCCAGTTTTTCATCAGATGACCAGGGCCACACAGAGTCTGCCCCCGCAGAATTACATTCTGGAGATTTTCAACTGATTAAAAAATAAAATAAAACGCAGACTGTTAACCACCACAAGCAGAACAGCTATCCTCTAAATTCCTGGGTCTGCAGTGATTACTTATACTGAGACAGTGGTAGAATGTAACTAAGTACCTTTACTCAAATTCTGTACTTAAGTTTAAATTCAAGTTACTTGTACTTTTACTTGAGTGTTTCCATTTTATACTACTTTATACACCTCCACCTACATCTCAGATGTTAATATTGTATTTTACTCATCATTTGTCTGACAGCTTTAGTTACTCTTCAGATGCCAGTTTTCCATCCCCTTCCTGTCCTGTGAAAACCACATATTTCCAGATGTGTTGATGTTGAATGTTTGTGATGAACTGAAGGATGGACTTTCGACTTTATTGTCCCTAAGGGGAAATTCTTTGTCACAAACACCGTGCATTATGGATACAGCACTGTTACAGAGAAACAATAGTACGAACATAACAGAATGACATCCAGGGGAATAACACAGACAGGTATCTTGTTTAGTGTTGCTATGGCTGCAGGCGCCAGGCTTCTGCCAAAACGAGCTCTGTTGCACCTCAGGGACCTGTACCTGCGTCCCGAGGGCAGAATGGTGAAGCGGCAGTTGAGTGTGTGCGTGTTGTCCTGTGATTTTGTGGTTGTGGTGTGTTAGATACGCGGGTTCTAGGGACACCTAATCTGTAGCCGAGGCCGAGCTCCTCCGCCTATATGCAGTTTTTTGTTAGGTCGACGGTCCAGTGAGTGAGTCAGAGATAGCAGCACGAAAGGACGAGCATGGCGAGAGGTGGCGACCCACAAGAGTTCCCTGCCGGCCTCTTTAAGATCGCAAGTTTGGAAAAACTTCATTATGGCTGCAGCCTGGAGCCTCCCGTGTCACGTCCTCTTGTGTCTCAAAAACTTGGGTCTTCGGGTCAGTTCCAGTAGTAGTACTACAGGCGAGAGAGTGGGGGATAAGACGAGGACTGTCAGTTCCAGTAGTAGTACTACAGGCGAGAGAGTGGGGGATAAGACGAGGACTGTCAGTTCCAGTAGTAGTACTACAGGCGAGAGAGTGGGGGATAAGACGAGGACTGTCAGTTCCAGTAGTAGTACTACAGGCGAGAGAGTGGGGGATAAGACGAGGACTGTCAGTTCCAGTAGTAGTACTACAGGCGAGAGAGTGGGGGATAAGACGAGGACTGTGTGTCGGCGTTGTTCAGCAGTTGTTGGGTGTGTGAGTGGAAATACATCTAACATGCTAACGCATATCCGACGCCATCACCCAGATGTGCCAATCACTGGAACGAGACCAAAACAACTGTCCAACTTCTCCTCCCTACAGTGCTTAACCAGCCTTTAGATACAAATAATTAAAGTTAAATTAAAGGGAGAAGAGCTTGGATGTTAAACAAGAGCGTATTCATTAATTTACCTACCGTTTAAAAAAAAAAGCAAATACAGGTTAATCTCCCAGACACTACTCTTTTTGCACTCTGTTTACTTTAAGTTTTTATTTTTGTATTCCTCCTGAAAGTGACTTTATTTTGTGGTTTGATTGATCGCCTACATCTGGCTTCAGGTTGCAATAAAAATGAACTTTTACTTTACTAACAGTGCAGTGTTTTAATAAATAGAGACTTGAACCTTATTGAAATTTGCTTTTTGTAAATTGTTAATAATTGAGCAATGGGAAAATAATCGTTAACTGAAAAATGAATCGTTATATTAGTCGACTAATCGAAAAAAATTATTGCTAGATTAATCGTTTAAAAAATAATCATTTGAGACAGTGTGGTGGCCTTGAAATTGAGATCTGAGCGTGTAGGCACGTTCTATTTCTATATGACATAACTAACGGTTAAGTTATAGGATCCACTCGGCTGCTCCGTCTCCTCAGACAGAGAGTACGGTGCTCTGAGTAACCGAACGGTCCAGTTTGTGCCGGATCTCCAGAGCTCCAGAGCTCGGAGAGACTGTTTACGTACTGTTAACATTTCAGTACTTACTTTGTCTTTTGGTGTGACACGCGAACTCTGTCCGTCTGTGTTGTTGTTTTCAGTTTTACGAGCAGTTTGATGACGACGAGATCGGCGCTCTGGACAACGCAGAGCTGGAGGGCTTCATCCAGCCGGACAGCGCTCGCCTGGAAGAAGTTATCAAAGACTATTTCATACAGAAACAGAAAGAGTGAGCACATTCTTTTTTTTATTCTTGATCTGGTTCTGTCATTTCTCGTGATGGGAGGTTTTATTAAAATCGTCTGGGCCCACTGAAAAGTAATCCAGAGGGATTTCGGATCACGGATTGGATCAGATCTTGGAAATGGGTTTTTTCAAAACTTTGAACTCGGTTTGGGATCTATTTGATCCAACAAAACAGGATTATCCTGATCCAATCAGAAGGGTGGATTCAGTTGTGATTTTTCGAACCAAATAAAATCAGTTGTTTTTTGTGAATGATCACAAAATCGATGTTTACTGATGATATATACATTTGTTCATATTTGAAGCATATATAAAGCCTGTCACATCTAATGAGATATAGTAAACCCCCCCAAAAAAACTAAAAACAGTGTTTCTGTTTCTTAAAATTAAAACAAACACTGGCTATTTGTGGCCACCGGTGTTTTGCCTACCTGTTGTTCTTTGCTGAGCCAGTAGGCTACACTGCTGGTTCCATTGAAGGCTCTGGTCAACAGGATTTGGTATTTGGATCACACAGTGATCCAATCCAATGTTCCTTTAAAAAACTGGCATAAAAATAAGATGATCAGGGCCCAGTTTTACATTTTTTTTTATCTGGATCAAATTGATACGGATTTGGAAATCTCATGTTTTGCTATCCAGGATCACCTGGTTCAAAGAAAAACCCAAAGGGCGGGTTTGATCCAGATCACATGTAAAATCAGATTACATGTTCTGATCTAAATTCGGAGTCACTCTTTTGCTTTTGAAAAACCCATTTCCAAGATCAAATATCGATCGCATAATTCAACGCATAATCAGCCAAAGTCTGCATATTTATGCGGGGGCCGCATTTTTTCAAATACGCCGCACTTTCGCCGATTTCCACCCAAAATATTTGGTGCTTGCATGATTTCATGATCCCCGCATTTTCGTTGCAAAAAGTCCCGTAATCTATTTTAGCAGAAAGTTGAAAAATGTTGCATTTACTTCACACAAGAGCAGCCATTTTCCCCTGTTGCCATAGGAACGTTATGAAGTGACGTAATTACGCGACGTGAACATCATCGAAAAACTGGGTGTTGGGGGGATCACTTTTTTTTTCTCTTATTCATCAAACTGCAGTTTTTGCAAGTTCCCACAATTTCATTGCATAAAATTGCATAAATATCCCGCATATTCCATCGCATTTTTTAAGAAAATGTGCCGCATAACTCCATTTCCAAGATTTGAAATCTCACTGGATTACTTTTGAAAAACTGGGCCCTGGATAGCAAAACGTGGGATTTCCAAATCCGGATCAGTTTGATCCAGATTAAATTTTTGAAAAACTGGTCCCTGGTGGACGATGAATGCTGCATCAGGTTTTTGTTTCTTAAGCGCTAATGCCCCCCCCCTCCCGCTGACTTGTTTGTGTCTTGTTTGTGGTTTAGGTACCTGAGGCCTGATGACTTGGGTCCAAAAGAACTTCCTGTCCTGAAGGAGGAAGAGGAGGAAGATGATGATGAGGAGGAAGAAGAGATGGAAACTGTTGTTATCAAAGCTCCGGAAGAGAAGTGGGACTGTGAAACCATCGTCAGTGAGTTTAATTTTAACTTTGCGGATCCGTTTTTCTCGGCAAACCTTTCACTCGTCCGACAATGTCTTCATCGGAGGGAGGGGGGGAGGGAGAGGGAGGGAGGGAGAGAGAGGGAGAGGGAGAGAGAGGGAGAGAGAGGGAGAGAGAGGGAGAGAGGGAGAGAGAGAGAGAGAGAGAGAGAGAGAGAGAGAGAGAGAGAGAGAGAGAGAGAGAGAGAGAGAGAGAGAGAGAGAGATATTTTGGCGATGTAAATGTTATTAGTGTTGTAAGTTGGCAGTAGACTTAATTGACCCGACCCAGGGTGAGTCTGATGAAAACTGATGTGTCTGCCCGGTTCAACTCTGAGATTTTTTCGCTGAGAAAGAGTGTCTCTCCCCAGACGAAGATAAAACTAAAATCAAACTTCAATTCTTATCTGACTCAGGAAGACAGCAAAGAAGCATACGTACTAAAATACTCTGAGTGAGTAATGAGTATTCCAGTTTTTGCAGTGCTTTTTTGTCTAGCAAACTGGGGACAAAAATCCATCAATGGGTAATGTAATGTAAACAACTGAGCTAATTATAATCATACAAAATATAGCCGCTGCAGATTTCTTTTTAGAGACATTTCTTCAAAGATCGTTGACTTGTTGTGCGTGTCCGTATTCCCCCGTGGGTGGGAGAGAAATGTCTTTTTTATTGCTCTGTATGTCTGGCACATATCGCAGAATAGACAATAAAGTTGACTCGACTCGACTTGAAAGATAACAGTTCAGTGGAAGCCGTCATCACACCAGAGCTGACCCCAGTATTTTAACTTTTATATTTTAAAACTGAACAATGGAAAAAGTGACTCAGCCGACAGGAGGCCTTTTTTTAAGTGTTGTCACGTGAAGCCAAAGGTTAGAATCTTATCTGTTTCACGTCCACGCAGTAAAGTTTATTGTTTAATGGTTGACTTCTGCGGTAATGAAGCACCGATCTCAAAATGTCAGGAGTGGTTTGGTATACACTTCAGGCCTCAGCTCAGTTGGTAGAGCAGGCGCACATATATAGAGGTTTACTCCTCAACGCAGCGATCCGCGGGTTCGACTCTGACCTGCGGCCCTTTGCTGCATGTCATTCCCTCTTTCTCTCTCTCTCTCTCTCTCTCTCTCCTTTCATGTCTTCATCTGTCCTGTGGAAATAAAGGTCTAAAAATGCCAGCCTCAAGTACTGAATGTAAAAATATAATGTTTATGTGAGAAACTAGTCGTGCAGTCTCACTTGAGACAGTTCAACAACTGCCTCCTTATTGAAATTTAAACTTGAGGTCATTACAGTTGTCAGATACCTTATCGGTTTCTTATTTTGACTGCATTGTGTTTTTTTTGTCTTCTCCAGGCACATATTCCAACATATATAACCGACCCAAGATCATTCAGGAACCACCATCGGTATAAAACACTTCTTTTGTGTTCTTTTAGATGTGACACATGTGAGCGATAACGCACACTGACTACAAACAAGTCTTGAATCAACCCTTCTCTCTTTTTTTGTTTCCTTCTGTCGCCAGACCAAGCCGATCCGCGTGTCCAGTAAGACGGGCATCCCTCTGGACGTCCTTCCTGCCAAAGGCCTGACCGCCAAGCAGGCGGAGCGCATGACTCGGATCAACGACTCGGACCTGCCCCGAGTCTCCACCCAGCACCGCGACAAGGAGGAGAGCAAAGAGGAGAGGAAGGCCAGGAAACAGGCCATCAAGGAAGAACGCAAGGTGAGGAAGAAAAAGATATATATATATATAGATAGATAGATAGATAGATAGATAGATAGATAGAGATAGATAGATAGATATAGATAGATATAGATAGATATAGATAGATATAGATAGATAGATACACAGTTAATTAACTGTTAATTAATCGCCAACTATTTTGATAATCGATTATTCTTTTTGAGTTGTTTTTTATGAAAAAGTCAAACATTTCAGGGGTGCCTGGGTAGCTCACACGGTGGAGTGCGCGCCCACGTGCGGAGGCTCGGTCCTCAACGCAGCGGGTTTGGTTCCGACCTGCGGCCCGTGGCTGCGTGTCATTTCCCCCCCCTCTCTCTTCTCCCGTTCATGGCATAGAAATAAAGGCCAATAAAAAAATGCCCCAAAAACAACTCCACGCTGTAGTCATTTAACTTTTTTTTTTTTTTTTTTTAAACTGAACAACGGAAAAGGTGACAGAGAAGCACGCTCTGAAAACTTGTCCGACAGGTGAAGTACCTGTCAGCTGAGACCTTTTATAGTGTTGTTGTTGGAAGCCAAAGGTTAGAATGTTATCAGTTTCACATTTGTGCAGTAAAGTTTTTGTTTAATGGGAGACACCCCAGGTGAATGGGAAAAATTATGACTAATGGATATCAGCATGTAACTTCCCCAGTTGATTCAGTGTGATGATGAATACATGAAACTATCAAGTACAATCACGGTTCACAATTATCCAAATGGCTAGTGAATGTTCAGATCTTACAAGCCACTCAACAGATTACCATTGCATTTTTGGCTGGTTAGTGAAGCAAATCGGCTAGCCACATGGCATAGTTTACCAGCGGGGTCAGCCCTATGTTCCCATAGCCCAATGGTGCCACAGCCCTTTGTTCCCACATTTCTAAGATTTCTTTTCAAAATTAGGCCCTATGTTAGGGTTACATTCCATCTCTAGCCCATTGCTACTGGATAATAGGTTGGATGTAATTGGCTACCAAATTGGGAGAAAAGGGGATAAAATCTGATACTAATGTATGAAAAAGGAAATGTGGGAACATAGGGCCTAATTTTGAAAAGAAATTTTTAGAAATGTGGCAACATATGGCTGTGGGAACATAGGCAAGCTCCCTTACCAGCATTAGGCTGGTAGATGGGGCTTATTTTGAACCCTGAGTACAGTGGGTTAAATTCTACTTGTGTGTGTTTTTGAATAGGAGCGGAGAGTGGAGAAGAAAGCCAACAAGATGGCGTTCAAGGAAGAAAAAGTCCGCCAGGAGAAGCAGATGTTGAACCTGAGAACAAACGTTCAAGGCCTGAAGCTTTAGCAACAAACTGCCTGCACAGACTTTTTACCCTTTGGTGGCGTGTGCGTCACCAGCGGACACGCCGCCGTTCGCCTCAGTGGAGCCAAACAAAGGAGGACGGACGGGGTGCTGAGAGGCTCGGGTTCTCTCATATCATCACCACATAGTTCATTTAATAAAAAGGAGCAAAAACTACCTATTTACAGTAAACCAGGTCTTGTCATCATGTTACAGCAGGTTGAAATCCAGGAATACCAAAGGCTTGGTATTGAGTAGGAGTATTAAAAACCAATGAGCCAAAAGTTAGTTTTGCACATCTTTTCCTATTGGTGATCTCGTTTACTCATCCTCTGATCACATCTTATCTGGTGTTTTGAGTAGTACGCTTTATTGCAGAGAGTTAGACGAGAGGATCGATACCACTCCCATTCAACTCTTCACCAGAAAGCATATTTTGTTGGAAAACATATTCCTCATAAAAAGGGTATCGGTATTTGTATCTTAAGATATCCATTGAGACCCAGCCGTACAAACACTTCTTTATATTTGGAAAGAAAAGATCAATATTGTTTGTCTCTTTATTAAAAAAACATTTAAATGCAATTTCTTTGAGATTTCATTTAGAGCTCATCAAACTGCACTTTTCCCCCACCAGGCGAGCGGATAATTATCCGTCACACAATCTTTGTCAAAGCAGCAAGACGACATTCTTCCCTCGCACCCGAACGAGCATCATGGTTACCTGACCTTAAATACAATCACGTCTCATTAGAAGCACAGCATTCATACTCTTAAAAAAATAGATATGGCTTCGTTGTTTAACCCTGAAAGCAAATTACTGTAAAATGAATATTAATTACAATCTCATTAGCAAAAACAAACAAGGTTAAAGTAATGTAAACAAACGCAATGCAAATGTGATGCAAAAAAATAAATAAACACGTCACCTTCACGACCGGATCTGCAGGCTTTAATAAAGGAGTGGCACTGTTGGCGAGGCTGAAAAGGTATTTATAACCTCTGATAAGCAGTGGGTGTATTATAGTGGGTATCCTACACTAGGCTCTCTGCAGGAGCCAAAAGCGTTTTGCCCCAAAACAATGTCGTTGCGTATCATTGCACATCTTTTAAGTGGGTTATGTGGAAATGCTGGAGCTTTCTTACCGGGTATACCTGCATATCACGTAGACTACACCACTTCTGCTAACCTGCTGCAATACAGGGGAAAGTCCACATTATATGGAAGGTGCTCTGTTTAACTTCCAAAATTTAAATCAAAAGCCTTAAGTTTGGTCAGAGCGACCAGTGAGACTTTCACTTAAATGACAAAAAGAAAAAAAGAAAATATTCTTATTTACCTTTTTAAGTGGTACTTAATTGGATGGAATTCTGTTAGTGGAACTCAAAATGCTAAAAACAAAATTACATCTCTCCTTGCAAAAATACATTTCTCCGGTTTGCTCTGGACAATACACAAAACCTTTGCCATGAATGGTTTTCATTAGAACTTCTTTCTACTGAAGACATTTTCCATGGGAAAACTGGCAGTGTGTTCTGTGGATTATGTGTGGACATTACTTTTAAAATAAAGTGATTAAATTCACCCTCATTTTATTGGAATGGTGTGGCAGAAATCCTAAACCAAACCTCTGCACAAACTATTGCCATGATTAGATAATACTTGATGCAAGTGAGAACATGCATTTTTTTGTGTCATCTGGTTGAACTCTGCCTTTTTTAAAACAAAACAGTAAATGCTGGCAAAGATTTAAAAAATAATTAAAAAACAACAAGACATGGAGCCCTTTCCATTCATGAAAAACCGCTGCACATATAAAACACCGGTTTTAGCCGATACTAAAAGACAACAAAGAGCTTATACAGTACACCTTTTGATATGTTCTTTAGGATGTGCTTGTTTCCTTGAGATAAAAACTACCCGGTTGCCTTTTGAAGTAACCGTTCTCTACTGCAGCATCTGATAAGATGCCACAGGGGCCGAGGCCGGCTGAGGGTTGGGACTGGAAGATCACCGGTTTGTTTTCCGCCGGCACGGCACAGTCAAACAGCACAAGCAGCGTTGAAGAATGTTAAAAACGGGTTTAAAAAGAGGCTGAGGTTTCATATTGTTGAAAAGCACGTACTCCAAAAATGTTTCCCTGCATTGTTCAGGCGGCATATGAAGTCTTTTTAATCCTCTTTGGGTTGCAGCTCTTTGATTTTAGAGAGAAGAATCAGGCTTCCCCCCCCCCTTGGGTTAACTCCAAAAACAGCCACAAAGGCAAACCCACGCTATCCTTCAAAAAGGACAAATCCGGCGCAAAATGAACCTAGGGGTTAATAACACATGTACCGAGTCAACCGTTCTCTGGGATGTGTTTTCATGCTAATCGAATGTGACCAGTTTTAGCAAAAAAAAACGCTAGTAGTCGTCGGGGCATGCTAAAGTAAAAAGAAATCGCTATTTCTACACCACTAACAAGGCTCAAAATAGCACCACACTTCCACGCTAGCATAATGAGGCTCCCTACATGGAAACCAGAGTATTGAGAACTTTGTAAGTGTACAGACAGTTCAGGGACCCTCATTATGCTAGCGTGGAAGTGTGGTGCTATTTTGAGCCTTGTTAGTGGTGTAGAAATAGAGATTTCTCTTTACTTTATCCATTCCCTGACGACTAGCGTTATAAGCTAATCAGCGGTTTGCGCTAAAACTGGTCACATTCGATTAGCATGAAAACATATCCCAGAGAACGGTCGACTCGGTACACGTGTTATTAACCCCTAGGTTCATTTTGCGCCGGATTTGTTCTTTAAGGCGTAGGTCATTGCATTTCTAACAGTGCAGTCAGAAAGAAAAAAACAGATTGAGCGTCTCTCAGGGTCTTCTCGGCAAAGGCACAACCTCCCTGAATGCAGTGTTTAGGCTTTATAGTGCCTAGTTAGCCCCGAGGTACGATCGTGACGGCTGATCCCTAGTTAGCCCCGAGGTACGATCGTGACGGCTGATCCTGCATGAGTTAAAACCAACGCCGTGCAAATTTAAAATCCCAAATCAGGACTGCCCTTCCCTCTCGCTGTAACCCGTGACCATGTCTCCGTCCCCCAGGTCCACCTGCAGGTTGTGTGGCAGGTTGTGCGGGCAGTCGTAGGGAGACCGTTCCTTCTCCTCCGCCCCTTCCAGATCGATGGGAAGCGTCTCCGTTTTCACCGAGTCCTCTGCGAAGTCTTCGTCTCCCCTGTATCCCTCTGCAAGATCCCCCCCGGAGGAGGAGCAGCAGCAGCTTTCCTCGGTGAGACTGTCCCCGTCCTCGGAGCTGACCGACAGGTTCTTGCAGGGCTGGACGGGGACGACGGTCAGCGGGCTGTAGTCTGTGCCGGACACGGGATCATACTCCCTGTCCCAGGGGTTTCTCGCAGCTTCTAAGTCTTCCTGTCAAAAAGAAAAGGGGGAAGAAAATGGTTTTACGACAACATAATTACTAATTATTTGGTTGGTTGGTTGTTTTTTTCCGATTCGACTCCTTACCAGAGCCGAGGGCAGACCGGGTAGCTTCATCGTCCAGGCTTTTGCTTTGCAGATCAGAAAAGTAATCACACTGATTACGACGAAGAGGAGGAACAGCATTATAGCGAGCGCTATCGCAGGGAGCTCTGCAATCAAATCAAATTTATAAAAGAAAAGTCAAGTCAAAATAGGTTTCTCGTTTACCAAAAGTGCTGCAGCAAAGAACACTTATTTTGAAGGACAGTTTTTTCAAGTCCGGTGACGATGTGTATGCTGGATTAGTTTGTGTATCGGTTATCATTCCTCCTGGATTTTAACTCTTAGGTATAAGAGGCGCTGATGCACCAACCCGATAATCGGCCGTTGGACAGTCTGGCGAGGTCGGTGACTCGAGTCGGTTTGGTGTGCTCCGTGCCGTCGTCAAATTTGTCAAAAATGTTTTAGTCGTCTTTCTTTACATTTTTGTTGCTTCCCCCCCCACCGATTTTTTTGTCACTTTTTTCTGCGCCTTTTGAAGTTTGTGTTTTTCGTCCCACATTTGTCACTTTTTTCAACGTTCTTTTATCAATTCTTCTCAATTCAAATCTTTTTCAAAATGCTATAAAAGTGGAATAAAAACACCCAAATTCAATAAAAGTAGTGCACTGATCATTAATTTTACTTGTGAAGAGCGTTGTAGGGAACCATCCAGGTTACCTTTTATGAAAATTTTGTTCAAAGAAAACCAAAATGTCTGATACAGAATCTTTTTTTTTTAAATTTAACTCGAGGACAACAGGAGGATTACATTCACCTTTTTAAGGTATTTGCATAATAATGCAAATAATAACGTGATCCCATCAAAATGTTCAGAACAAACTCAGCTTTCCGTATAGCGAGACCCAAATCTGTCCCAGAGTGATGTGTGAAGAGATAATTGGACGCCAACGCTGAAACGTTGATATTCGCTTTTTGAAAGTCCTCAAATCTCTTCTGAAAACAAACCTTAACTTCTGATGTGTTGTACCAATTGTTTCGGTGCTTGACATGAGTCTACCAAAGTCTTTAGGTTCACAAAGTACTTAGCCTGGGTAAACTCTGACGAACTTCCGGCAAATTTGAGATTTGCTCTGTAAGTCCATCTGGCCGAGAGCCCATTTCCAATTTTTCCAAATCGAGGCACCAATCACAACAGCTGAGGCGGGCTTTACACGATGACGATAGTGCAGTGACCGTGAGCAGCTTTTTGGTTACATTCAACATGACGGCTACCGAAGCGCAGCAAGCCGTTGATGCCACTGTCGCTGTGATGTCACCTGGATCGTTTGTCTGATTGGTGGAATAAAATCCGTTTTATGTCTGTGGTACAATCCGAAAGAGACTCTCACCAATAACACGAAAGCCGATTGGCTGCAATATAAGTTGCATGTTGGGGTCATTTGTAGTCTTAATGCGGCGAAATTATATTTGGACTAGTGAAAGAAAGAACTACAACACCATGGAATAAAGAAAAAAAAAAAAAAAGCATTAGAGGAAGCGTTCATAAGATTAAAATTAAGACCTGTTTAAAATTATTTTAGACCTAAAGCACATTACTTCAGTGATTTAATACTTCACCGCTGCCTGTTACGTTTAGGGCTGCACGATATGAGGAAAATATGCGATATGTAATAACGTTGAATATCTCGATAAAGATATTTTTGCGATAAATAAACATATTACAATGTACACAGTTCTCCATTCCTGCTGCTTTTAGTATTCTAATAAAATACAAAAAATTGCTTGTTCATTTAAAACATTTCTAACATTTTATTGAACAAACTGAACATTAAATATAAAAAGCACCACTAAAACAGAATGTTACATTCTACTGAGATTTTCTTTTAACTAACAAAAAACCTGTGTCTATCGCGATATGTCGCAGCCTTTCGCGATGGGTTTATGGCGGACGCTGATATTGCGATGGCGATAAATGATATATTGTGCAGCCCTAGTGACGTTCAGAAAATATTTCACGTGACCAGACTTTACCATGTAATCCTTGTAAACCAGAGACCTCAAACAAAGATGTACAGACACATTCTCGATGCAGAAAGAAGACACAGTCTTCCCCGTTAAGACTTACCAGTCGATGGAGTGGCACAGATGTCGCGTAACTCTCTGAACAACACCTGGCCAGCACGGTCCCCTTTTAACAAGAGTCCTGTCAGGTTAACGCACTTCTTCTCCCCCTCAGAAAAAGAGAGGTCATGTTTGCAGTTTGTCTGTTCCGCCGTGCAAGACCCGTCTCCCTGAAAAGTCACAGAACACATACAGCTATAATAACACTGTTCATGAAGTACTGCATGAATGAACTCATTATTTTTCATGAATGAATTCAGGATAATTCGTGTACCATTATTATAAAGTGTTACCATCTTATTTTCATATTAGTACAATGGTGAACAAAGCATTTGAAGTCTTTTTGGGGTGGAAGCAGAAATTTCTTTCAACAAATCTCTCCTTATTATTAAAACTGCTTCCATTTCAGAACGGAGTCTCGATAGCCAACCCCTAGCTGGAAGGGGGATGTCGTGTTATGATGAGACTAAAGGGAAAGCTTCGACAACATCAGATCATTCATAGGTCACAGGTCAGGGGGACGGGAACATTCACAGTCTCTATTAACCAAAGCTTTTTGTAAATTGACTGGATGCTCTCGCTGTTTCACTTCCTGCCCGGCTCTCCGAAAGGTTCGCGTGAAAATAATTCAATTTTATTTATAGTGTCAAATCATAACAGGAATTATCTGAGGACACTTTACAGATCGAGTAGGTCAAGACCACACACTATAATTTACAAGGACCCAACAATTCCAGTGAGTCCCCCCAAGAGCATGCATGAATGCGTAAGTGCGACAGTGGCGAGGAAAAACTCCCTTTCAGGTGGTGTCTGACGGGGCCGGTAGACCTGGCGTGTATCTATTGCGGAGCGGAGAGCCGCTTCACGCACGCAAGCTTCTGGGGCGCTCCGCGGCGCGGCTGGTGGAATATCGAGCATCGACTTAAATGGCTGCGATTGCTTGCAGGGGCCGCGGCGCCTCCGGAACGCAGCGCAGGCGCGCTCGGTGGAAAATAGGAGTTAGTCATCAAAGTCTGGCGAACCTTCCTCGTGCTGCTCCTGAGTTTTTCCTTAACACACCTGTCCTCCAAAATACAGTCGTTAAACTTTATGATGTGGTACTTACAAAACCTGAAGAGACCGTGAACTTAAAGATGGTAGCATCCGGCTTGTCAGCGTGCTTCAGTCGGTCGTAGTAGTGGAGGGGATTCACGAAGCTCACCATGGCGCCCGAATCCTTCTCATCCACATCCACCTCCACGGGAGGGAAGTCTAATTTACCTGGGAAGAGAAACATCTCTTTATTACTCAAACATCATCATCTAACTTGAATAGTGGCTTACGTTTGATTTTGATTTATTTATTTTTTAACAGGGAAATAAACACATTTTAACATCTACATGTTACTTACATTTTATTTTGACCGTCTTTACAGTATTAAAGGAGAATGTTTTGGATGATACTGGTTCGGACTGGTTGCCTCCCTCCACGGCTGTCACGGTGACGTAATAATTGTCCATGTAGCGCCCTTCAGACGCCCAGATGTAGTCGCTCAGATCGTACTGATGGTCTGTGGTTTCGTTCTGATAGGGTTCCCTTTAATATGAGCAACAACACAGCAGATCAATCAGTCATCAAACTGCATTCACAAACGCAGAGTATCCTTGTCCAGCTGCTGCAACAAATATGCAGAGGCGGAGAAATCACTGCACAAAAATCATCTGAGAAGTGTTTGATGGTTATTTATTTGTGCTGCGAAACAATCATGAAGTAAGCTTTATTTACCTCTGTGTACAACAACAGATTCAAGTAGCTACAAAACATTAGTCCAGCTGGTGCACAGCTGGACTGGAGCATGTGATGTTAGCTGATCACTGAACAGGACCTGTAAAGCCCCGCCCATTTCGAGCACTTAAGGTCATTGTTATGCATTGCTCCCGGGTGCAAAATTACAAATCCCACTATGGCCACACCATGGCATGGCCATAGTGGTCGACTGGTTAGGGTTAGGCATTTGACCTTGTTTGGTTAAGGTTAGGAAAGCTGCTTGGTCAGGGGATAGGACCTGTAGAAATCAGGTTACGTTACCTTGATTAAGCATAGACGCCTGGCCAATAGTAGCTATTGGAGGGCGGGTCTTGGCGTGGCCATAGTGGGGGAAAAAATATAACGCCTCCCCAGTTGTGACCCAGGTGATCTCTGAAGTATCACGACCAGGGTAATACCCCACGTTAGTCTCGCTTTGCCAGACCATCCAGACACTGCGGAGAGGAGGAGGGTCTGGCTAGTCCACACAGCATTCCGGGACAGGAGAACAACGTGCTCTGGTTTATTGGCATTTCTTTAAACCAATCACAATCGCCATGGGCGGTGCTAAGTGCCGGACGGAGCCGCTGCAAAATAGTCGTGCAACAGAAAACTCCGATTGGACAGATAGTCTAGCTAGCTGTCTGGATTTACCCTGCAGAGATCTGAGGAGCAGTTAACCATAGTCCTCATAGATCCACCGGAGTTTAAAATTACAACAAAAAAGATAGCGGAAGGAAACGGAAATCAGCGAAAATACATGCATCCGGCGGAAGTGGAACGTCGTGGACATGGACTAAACCCATATTGACAGGCTCGGTTTGAATTTCCAAAAGGAGGGTTGAACCCTGACCAGACAACCCTGGCCCAACCCTGGTAGGTGGTGTGAAAGAGGTAAGTGACTTTATAAATCCAGGGTTATAATAAGAATCCTTGCTTTTCGGCACTAAATATGTTCAAGTATTAATAAAACAGTTTGAATCTAAATGCATTTTTAAATCATATCACACCCCTCTCTCCTCCTCCTCCTCAATAGCTACAGACACAGAAATGGCACATCCTAAGGAAAGCTCATTGTGGGACTGGCTCTAGTGATGATTAATCAAACTAATTCGAGCATTAGCAAAGTTTTAGCAAAAGTTGTATTTTCTCCCGTTTGAAGTTCAGGAGAGTTGAGTCTCACCCTTCAGACCCTACGATGTGTACAATGAATCTGGTTTCTGGTCCCTGCTCGCTGTACTCCCACGTGACCACGACGTCGAGATTCAGGCAGCTCAGCACCACGTTTGTCGGCGGCGGAACTGCAAGAAAGAAAAAGACGAAAGATCAGTGGCTGATAGGGGTGGGAATCTCTTGGCACCTCACGATTCGATTTGATTCAGAGGCCAACGATTGGATTCTTAACCGATTATCGATGCAACAATTTTTTTATGTACATTTCCATGGGGGAGTTTGCTACTCAGTTTGCCAATCACTTCCTAGACAAAGCTTAGATTTTGACATATATATGTCACACACAAGTTTTAATGAAATGTTTTGTCTACTGAGGTTTTTATTTTGTAGTCATTGCATGCTTAAGCCTTAAACCTGCTTGTGAAAGTCCCCTTCTCTCCCAGTGATCTTCCATGTCAGAGGCTCAGTCACGTTTAAAGGTGGAGCTTCTTAGAACATGAAACATGAGGTGGTCAGATGTAATGTGATAAAGTAGATGAACAGCCTATATATGTTTTGCCTAAGTATTTTATGTATGTCTTATTAGATCGTGTGTGTGACACACACACACACACACACACACACACACACACACACACACACATCCTCTCAACATTTCCCTGAGAAGTAACCCAACAAAATACATTACACATTAGAGCTGGGCGATATGGCAAAAATCAAATATCACGACAATTTTAACAAAATATCTCAATGTCGAAATTGTGGCGATATTGTAGTGTTGACTATTGATGTTTTCACAAAATATTAACACAATGAGTTTTGATAAATAATCACCAATAATGTGGATATAATGAGTGGGTAAAGGCAAATAATAGAACAGCTAGAACAGTCTGGTAAGTTCAGAAAATGACATCACTTTACTGTAATGCTGCCTCTAAAACCAGGAAAAGACTACACTTACTCACTCTCACAAAATTGAGGACGATATCTAGTCTCATATATCGATGTCAATATAATATCAATAGATTGCCCAGCCCTATTACACATCCAAGCAAATCAAAGCACATCTGTGCGTACACGACACCGACACCCACATACGCAAAACCCACATATTTTGGTGTAGGCTAGTACATACTTTCCAATCAGTTCCACTAACCCTGTTGTCCCATCAAATAATAGTGTGTTGACAGGTAGCTGGCAGCGTTTGGGAACCACAAGAACAATAACCGGTACATCAAGGTGCCATTGTGGTTGCTCTTCAGCATTCCACCGTTTGGTTTCGCAGCTACTGCCTCGCCGGTTTGTAATCCTCAAACACAGCTTGGAGACAAAGTTTCTTCAAGGGTGTTTAAAAAAACAAGAATAGTGTACCAGTTTTAGTCTTATCTTATCCTAATGTTCTCTTTCCTGTTCACTGATCAAGATCCTGCTGTTCTGTAAGATGTTTTGACTGTCCTGAAACTATTTCACCTGATCAACAAACTTTGACTGTATCCTGATTTAATCAAGTCTGTCTGTCTGTCTGCCTTTATCTAGCTTCAGGCTGATTTATACTTCTGCGCAAAAT
This sequence comes from Perca fluviatilis, assembly GCF_010015445.1. Lineage (NCBI taxonomy): Eukaryota > Metazoa > Chordata > Actinopteri > Perciformes > Percidae > Perca > Perca fluviatilis. Next base: position 7,905,856 of record NC_053112.1, on the reverse strand, counting down.
CTACACCATTGCTACGTGCGTAGGTATGTGAAGACACAAACCTACGACGGACCGTACACCTTTAGTGTTGAGTAGGGCTGGGTACCGAGTTGAATACTTTTTAGGCACCGACCGAATTGCTTCTACAGTATCGAGTAGGGATAGACCGATTATTGGCCCTGGCTGATTATCGGGCCATTTTTTGGCAGTTTGCAGATTATCTGTATCTGTGTTTTATTTGCCTGATAACCGATTAAAGTTAATGAATTAAAAAGTGTTGTATTTTGGCTCGGCTGCAGCTCTGTGTCTGTCCCTCTGCTCCGGTTTCTCTCACCACTGAGTCTCACTTAATGCCCCCCCCCCCCCAACACTATCTGACTCTCTCTTACTGGGGATTAGGTTCAAAGTGTGTCATTTATTAAATAATTGCTTAAAGCATTTAAACTAAATTATGTGTTGGAGTTTCTAACATTCTAAAATCTTAATTCTGACTTAAAGATTTTCATTTTCACTGTAAATGCATATTGGTTCCAAATATTTGTCTCATTAACCACTAATAACGGGTATCGCCCCTAAGAAACCAGTATTGGTCGATCCCTAGTATCGAGTATCGAAAAAGGCCTCGTCAATCAATCCCCAATTTCAATACCTAAGGTGTAAATCTCATCGGCGTCAGTGAGCCAATAAGCACGCAGCATGCTTCTACCAAGATCTAATAATGTCTGTGATTGGCTGTCTAACGATATACGTCGTAGAGACACCCAGGAAAAACTATACGTTACACAAAGATGATGGATTTGTGCCGTAATGTTGTTATTTATATTTGTTAAAATGGATTTTATAAAATTGGTATCGGAAAAAAGCGCCGGACGGAGCCACAGCGCCTCTGCTAAATAGCCGCGGGAAGGAACTTGTTGTTTTAGTCATGCAACAGAAAACTCAGATTGGACAGATAGTCTAGCTAGCTGTCTGGATTTACCCTGCAGAGATCTGAGGAGCAGTTAACCATAGTCCTCAGAAATCCACCGGAGGTTAGAACGCCAACACAAAGGAAGGAAGGTGACGGACATCCATCCGAAAAGAGTGAAATTCGCAACGTGGCATCATGACTTTGCGTAAACATACACGCCACTTTCCTAAAGCCAAGTGGCGTGTTACCTGTACGCATTTTGCGCTATCCACGTGTAGGTCTACGCTGTATACAGCGGATGTAAACATACATCGTGAGAATGTGCTGTGCTATCGCGAGAACGTCACACGCGTGTAAAAAATAAATAAAAAAAGAGGTTGGGTTTAGGAAGAGAACATTGGGAAAGGCTTTAGTAACAAAAAAACGACAAAAAAAAACGACATTGACCAACGTCACACGCTTAGGAAAACAAATGGAAAAGGAAAAGAACATTGGGGAAGGTTTATAAAATAAAAATTGGTTGATAAAGGCCACACACATTGGGTGAAAGTCCTGTGTTTTACACATCCACCCCCCCCAACCAACCTCCCTCTGCGGACTTCCTTCCTTTCATACTACTCGCTACGGCGATATTTCACACGTAATGTAGGTCAATGGAGGCCAAACGGCGTTGATAAACACGCTAAAAAGCAATTATGCGTCTTGGTAACGCACCAGAATAGCATACGAATTGGCGTGTCGTACACACGCCACTTAAAGTGATGGTTCGGAGTAATTCACCCTAGGGTCCTTTGCACCATGACCTCGAGCCAAACACCCCCCCCAGAAGCTTTTTTCACCTGGGTCTAACACGGGCGAGTTACGCGTAGCGTTATCAGCTGAATAGCTTAGCGAGGCGCAGGGACTCATGGACCCGTTTGTATCTTTGTAAGTTACCCCACTATCGAAATGATACCAAACGTCTACAAGTAGTACAAATAGGTTATGCTCTCATAAAACGATGGATTGGAAAGTTTGTAGCGTACAACCGAAGTTTATGTAAATAACACTTGCCTGCTGGCTTCTGCTCTTTTCTGTTGTTGTTGCTGCTGTAAGATGAGTGCTTAGGGACAGTCTACAAATTACAACACCGAAAAGAGATGCAACAAAAAATATTATTAATTTAACTTTTTTTTTTAAGTAAGTGCTGTAGTATAACTAGCAGGAGACACGTAATAATTGAGGTAAGTTTGGAGACATTACATTATTTAATCATTGAATTAATAAATATTTTTGTTGTAACTTTTTTCGGTGTAGTAATTTGTAGACGGCCCTAAGCACTTCGTCTAACTGCAGGTAGCAGCAGCAGCAGCAGCAGAGAGCAGAAGAGAGCAGGCAAGTGTTCATAAAATTGGTGTACTTACAAACTTTCCAATCCATCGTTTTTGCGGTACAGCATAACCTATTTGTACTACTTGTAGACGTTTGGTATCATTTCGGCATTATTAGTGGGGTAACTTACAAGATACAAACGTGGGTCCATTAGCCCCTGTGCTAAGCTATTCAGCTGATAATGCTACTCTACGCTAACTCTCCAAATGTTCGACCCAGGTGAAAAAAGCTTCTGGGGGGGTGTTTGGCTCGAGGTCATGGTGCAAAGGACCCTAGGGTGAATTACTCCGAACCATCACTTTAATGAGATCAGTCTGGAAATCCGGCAGAATTTCCTTCGGGCAACGGAGCAGTCCCGGAAGTGGAACGTCGTAGATATAGACTACTCGTCACATAATGAAATGAAAACTACAAAATAAAAAAACATGAATGTGCTTCTAAAAACAGCCTCCACTCTTTTGGTTTCAGTAGTACTTTTACTTCTGTAAAAATCTGAATGCTTCTCCAACATTCCCACCGCTGGCACTGGGGCGTGTGTACGGCATTTCATTTCTATAAATACAGTTCTAAGGCAATTAAAAGGTGAGCAGCTATTTGTACTTATGTACTAATCTAAGTTTGATTGCATGACTTATGAAATCAAGACCTCACCCTTTCTTTAACAATGAGTCTGCAAACACACGAGAGAAACACATTCACACACATAGGCGTAATTTACAGGGGAAGTTACAACCCCTCCAATAATCAAAACTGGACAGTGTAACCCACCCCCCCCAAAAAAAAACTGTTATAATTATAAATTTCCTTTGCATAAATAAAGACATTTGTGCCATAACTTGATGCAGAAAAGGCCCAAATTGTTGCAGGAAAATTCACCAGAATGCAGGAAGTGTTTGAAAATGTACGTTGAACCCAAAGTTACGCCCTCGCATTCACATGACCTTTGCTTTACGATCTGGCCGATTTACAGCGTCACTGTTATGGTTCAGGTGAAGAAACTCGAGAAACTTGTCAAAATTATTTTTTAAAGTTTCTGGAATGTGTCACTCAGCAGCGTGAAAGACGAGCACTTGTTGTGTTTTTACTGATTAAAAAACATATAAAATAAAAAAGCACTGGATGTGGGAAATGTGACCCAAGGCCATCTTCATGAGAAACTGTTGCCACTTTATGACTCAACATTCACAGTAGTTACGTCTACATAGACGTCTGACCACACAGAAACCACAGAACACCCACAGAGAGGCAGGAACGTCCACCAACACTCCTTTTAAAACAAGGAAATGACTCCTGAACTCTCTTAATCATTTTAAATAAAAAAGGACATACACAGTGGTGTAGGCTACGTGGGTAGACACAGTACACCCACTAAGAAAGCTCCAGGATTTCCATATACCCACTTAAAAATGCCCAATGCCACGCAACAACATACCGTACTTTCCATTGTAATTTTGATATGTTTTGAATTGTCATTTGTGTTTTATTTCTTTATTTTTATTTCATATGCTAGATAAAAGGGATTTCCACCGTAAATTGGTGCATAAAAGTGTATCCGAATGCAGGAAATGAAGTCTTTGACGCTCAAAATAATACTGGGGGAGGACACCCAGACCCCCCCCCACTATGATATGCCGCCCCTCCCGCAAAGCCAGATTCTGGCCAATCTATGTATATAGGCAAATATATTAATACAGTACAGTACAGTATACCCACTACAATACATTAGACCACACCACTGGTCTGGGTCGTCCCGCAGAAAGTTTTAAGTGTCAAACACTTCATTACCGGCATTCTGGTGAATTTTTCTGCAACAATTATGTGCCTTTTCTGCATCAATTTATGGTGCAAAAGTCTTTATTTAAATGGAAATTTTTATTATTAATTATTCTCCTGTATTATTTAGTTTTTTTTAAGATTTATTTGCACAATTTAAAATATACAGAATGACAAAAGATAAACAAAGTGAAAACCCAGTGGGCTTATTTGAAGCCTCCACCTTAATTTTAAAATGTCATAACATCATACATCATATAGAACAATAAACAGAGAAAACAATGAGACAACATAAAATTGATACTGAAATGTGAGAATAAAGGTACTGAATTAAAAACTCGCGCGTGCGTGCGCGCGCACGCAGTGGCGTAGTCTACGTGATACGCAGGTAGCCCCAGGACTTTTTTAGGAAACATGTACATCTCAACAACAAATCGGTTATAAAATGAGACTTTGTTAAAAAGACATGACATTTAAAATAACTTCATCTTTTCACGCTCGTGTTGTGTTCTTTCATTTCCAGGAATATTTTTCTGCATTGAGTACTTTACTTTCAAAGTGTACTTATATATTTATCTATTACATTTTCCTGATGATACTTACATACTTTAAGTAACATTTAAATGCAGGACCTTTAACTATAACAGAGTATTTTACAGTGTGGTATTAGTACGTTTTACTTAAGTAAAGGATCTTACATACCCAAATGGAGGATATTTCTTAATTTTAATACTTTTACCTAAATAACATTTTCAATGCAGGGCTTTAACTGTAATAGGTTGGTTTTACAGTGTGGTATTAGTAGGCTACTTTTAGTAAAGTAAATTAGTAAAAGATCTGAATACTTCTTCTTCCACATCTTCCACTCACCAATGGCAGAGGCAGCGGCTCGGCTGAGCAGAAGGAGCAGGACGCCGGACAGCAGCATGTTTCCAGGGCAGGCCTTCCAAAGTGTCCGCCTAACAGCCGCTCAACTTCGGCTTCCTCCTCAACACTGTCACGCAACAATAAAATGAATAAAAAGCGAACGAGCCTTCATTAGAAAAACGCTAACTTTTTGCGCAACAACGTGAAGTTTCCGTCAGAGAAGTTCCTGATTTTCTTCCACAGAAACCTGACTCACTCACACGCACTCCCCGTGTAGTAGTGTAGTGCGAGCGGCGATGATTCACCTGTTCAACCGGGAAACGCACCTGGACCGGAAACCGTAAGAGAGCGTTGATTGTTTTTTTTTACCGTAATCTTCATTTTCTTCAAAATAAAGGTTTTATAGTGTGCAAAAAAGAAGGGAGGGAAAAAATAAATAATGTGATATGTAATCTCCATTTAGACAGACAGACACGAAGACAGATAGATAGGCCTACATGTAGATAGATATATAGATAGACAGACAGACAGACAGACAGACAATAAGACAGATAGATAGATAGATAGATAGATAGATAGATAGATAGATAGATAGATAGATAGATTTGACACTCTATATGGATATATTATGTTGTTTTAATGTATCTTTGTTTTGTAGGCCTGTTTATTACTTGTGCTTTTATTTTGAAGGCCTAATCCGATTGTGTTTAACGTCTTTTGCACATAGACTGTATATTATTATATTAATATTAACAGTCTATGCTCAGGTGAATCAGCTCCCAGTGAAAGCTGGTGTTTGTCGCCACCTACAGTTCAAAGGAGTTGACTTGTTATTACAGTTTTTCTCCATTGGTTTGGCTCATTTTTTGAAACAGAAATTACGTTCTCAAAACTCTAAGATCATTTGGCAAAACAGTCTTACAGTTCAGCACAACACTATAGTTCACTTGCAAAAAGCTCATATCTCTCCCAAAACTGTTCACTCATGCTTCAAAACTAAATTCCTTTCCCATATAAAGAGTCAGCGCCACGAAAATGGCAAAGATCCTTCTCAATTACTTTGGCTCATTTCTTGAAACAGACCGGACGTTCTCAACACTCTCGGTGCTTTTGCCAAAATAACCTGGATGGTTCGGCACAACACCATGGTTCACCTGCAAAAGCTCATATCTCTCCCAAAACAGTTCACTCGTGTCAAAACTAAATTTCTTTCTCATTTAAATAGTCAGTGCTCCCAAAATGCTTCGTCTCTTTGGCATTGTGTAAGCACTGCAAGTCAAAATGTTGAGATGTTTTGTCACTATGGCAGAGGACCACTGAAATATCCCTCATGTCCACCTTTCAGTCTTAGCCCAGTCCTTCATTGACAATGGTTACTGTACTGTTTTTTTGTCTAGCTAACAGAATACAATTGTGTATAAAACTGAAAAAAAATAAATAGGATTTGAGGGTAAGAGTAGCCTCCAAGGTTTGACATCACACATTGCACTCATACTGCCAAGGAAATTGTAACCATTTTTATTCACATGGTTATAATGAAAAAAGGTTATAATG